>NC_140961.1:135924614-135972114 GCF_056783735.1 Eptatretus burgeri
CCAAATTACGAGCGATTCAAATTAACCCTTTACGAGAAATAAGATGGCGTCTCAAGGCCAGCGGGAGCCGGGGGTATTAGAAATGGATTTAGAATGTGTAGAATCCATGGTCCAGGATGAAAACCCCGTGCAGGAAATGTTGGTTGTGCAGGAACACAAACTCCCCCAACTGAACCCAGAGCCCGAAATAGGTGCGGCGGCGGCCGCGGTGTATGACACCTCCCCTCCCCCTCTCCACCAAAACCCCCCGATCCTTGCCGAATCGGCTCACCCAAGCGCACCCGACATGGCCCAGCTATGCGCCATGCTGGCGGCAATGACAGCGAGGATGGATACAAACATAAATGAAATGAAAAACGAAATAAAAGGCATGAACAAGCAAATGAACGAAGTGAAAACGAAAATGGATACAAACACGAACGAAATAAAAGGCATGAACAAGCGAATGAACGAAGTGAAAACGAAAATGGATGCAAACACAAATGAAATGAAAAACGAAATAAAAGGCATGAACGAAAATATGGAAACAAACGCACTCAAAATGAAGGAAGAAATGAAAGAGCTGCGGGGTGAGACGCAGAACATGGGCCGAAGCCTGCAGGCGGGCATGAAGGCCGTTACCAGGGAGTTTAAAATGGCGACTCCACGTGTGGGAGCGAACGAGCTGGGAGGGAGTGCAACGGCTGTCAGGCCCGCGGTGGAGGCGGGTGACAAAGTAATTCGGGAGACGTGTTGGGCGAGGGTCGTGACGGAAAAAGTGACGGTGACCGACAGGGAAAAACTAATTGGGGTGACGGAGACGTGCACGAGGGAGATAACAAGGGAAGAGACGGAAATAATAGTTGAGACAAGGGAGATAACAAGGGAAGAGGTGACTGAGTTGGCAGAGACACGGGAGATGGGAACGATAGAGGGAAGACTCCACGATGAAGACGGGGATAGAGACGCACACACACACACACGGAGGTAGTGGAGGATAATGGGGGTGAGCTCGCGGACTGGGTGGAGACCCAGTGCGAGCAGCTGGATGGACTCCTCCAGGAACGAGGGGAGCGAGTATGCCCCCTTGAGGCGAGTCACGACCAGGTGGGTTCGGTCGTGCTTTGCGAGGTCGAGGGGAGGAGTGCTGTGGACAGGTGCACGGAGAGCTTGGGGGGTATAGAGGCCCCGGAGACCCTTGTGGGGACACGAATCCCCAGTGTGGTTGTCCCGGTGTGTGTGGTGTCGAGGTGTGTGTTAACGAGTGTGGCGAAATGCGTGCTGCAACGCACGCATAGCGCGGGTGCAAGGGCGTGTGTGAGAGCGACCGGGTGGGTGACAAAGACCCCGTGTGCGGAAGCGACCCCGTGTGTGAGTGGTGTGGTGGCAAGTGTGCCGAGGAGCGTGCTTCCCAGCGCACCGTGTGTGAGTGAAACACCGCGGGTGAGTGCCCCCACGTGTGTGAGTGGTGTGGTTTGTGTGAGGGAAATGGCACGAGTGAGTGGAAGGCCGCGAGTGAGTGGAGCCACGTGTGCAAGGGTAATGGCATGTATGAGTGAACGGCCGAGTGCAAGGGAGACCGTGTGTGTGAGAGAGCGGTATGTGAGGGAGATGTCGGTGGGCATGTGTGAACATGCAGCCGCTTCTCCCGGGGTGAGTGTAATGGAATGGAGTGTGAGCGTCGTGACACGCGGGAGAGCGTGTGTCGAATGGAGACGACGACGGCGACATGTGAGGGACAAAAGCCGGGTAGCGGCTGCAGCTGTTTCGGGAACCGTGCTGGGTTCACCCAGCAGCGAGCGCGAGGTCCGTGCTGTGCAACGCACGAGGCCCCCACGTGCTCGCTTGCGAGAGTGAAGTCCCGGTCCGGAAACGAGCGCGGTGAATGTTGCCGATCCCGCGACGGACAAAGTTTAGGCAGGATTACGGATTTGGACCGGACGGGTTCTCCACGCTGGCGTGTGTGTTAAGCTCCAACGGGCAAAGCACATGTGTTCGCGTGGGGAACCCCTCGAGACGTGGGGCTTGTGTTTTTTTTATGCGCACGGTGACGTCATGGCTGCACGCGGGGTTGGAATCCGGCAGGAGGGGTATCCCTGCCGGATGGTACCGTCCAAGGAGGGACGAGATACACGTGCAGCTGCATGACGTCACGGGCAGGTGCAAAGTGCGCGAGCTGTGAGTTGCCGCGCTGGTGCTGCGCATGTGAAAAAAAAAAAAAAGCAATCCTCACTTTCGGGTGAACAGGATTCCCCAGGCAAGGGGTGGAAGACACCTTGACCAGGGCACAGGATGGAAACTAGTCAGGGGGAAGGGTTAGCATAGCTAGACCGGCTCCATGGGGCAGGGGTAAGTCCTCATGGGGCCCGTGGAATGGATTAGTTAGAGGGATTGTAGTCAGATTTAGGTTGGAAAATTGATTAATGGGATTATTTGGAGAGAGTGACAGACAGTGAATGTGTAGGGGGACGTAGCTTAGCTACGTAGTGTTAAAGGGAACGTGCTTTAGTTTAAGGGACGACGTGGGAGCACGACTTAGTTAGGGGAGGTAGTTAGAAGGATGGCAGAGTTCAGCGGTGAGTGTGTTGAAGAGTTGTTGGTGAGTGAAGTGGAAGCATGTGCTTGGTGAGTGAGTGAGGCCAGCGGGTCTGTGCGAGTGGAGCGAATGGGGAATGCATGGTGCGATGAGTGATTGGGGGGAGGAGTGACTCCCGCCCAAGGGACCCCGGGGTCAGTGTAGACTGAGTTAGGGGGTTAGTCAAATTGAAAAATGGAGGTTGTTTTGTTGTTGGTGGGAAAGTAGGCTCGAAACCCATTTGGAGGGGTGCAGGAGCCCTGTTGACGGGCTCGGAGCGTGGCTGCGAAAAGTGAGTATCGCTGAGTGGGTACCCCGGGCACCAGGCTAGTCGGCCGTGGTAGGCCAAGGGCCCATGGGGGGCCGGGATAGCGTAGTGGGCACAGGTGCGCCTGCTTGGTGCGGGGGCCCGGGGCGCCATTAGCCGCGTGGGCAGTGTTGTGGGCACGGGTGACCCTCGGAAAGGGGCCCGGGAAGCCAGCCTGCCACGTGTGCGTTTCAGGGGAGGTGCCATGGGGGGCACTCCCCGGTGTTTGGGGAGCTGGTAGGCTCGGAGGCAGTGTAGTGCCCGGGGGTGCCATAGCGGGAGATTCGGCAGAGGGTCGTGCCTGCCAAAGGGAGCCACGCGTCCCAGCCATGAAACCGTATGAGGGCACGGAAAAGAAAATTGGGGGGGCGAGGCCCGAAATTGTGAGGACACCAACACAGGCGACGGGAATCTGGGTTGTTAGAACCAATAGTTTAAGCGAGAGGCGCTTGTTGAAAGCCCCGGGGTAGTTTAACAGTTAAATGGATAGGGTAGATTAGGAAGTGTACCCCTCCGCACCATCCATCCCCTCGCTCTCGTTGTGGGCCGCTGGACCCACTTTTGGTTAGATCACTGAAGTCTGGGGAGGCCATTCTGAGGCTTCGTTGGGCCTCGACACAGGACGCTAGCTCTCCCTTATTCCCCTCTGGGAAGGGAACGTAGAGGTTGGGAGAAGGCTAGGTGACAGGATAGGTAGGCTGAACAAGGACGATAAAGGGGGTTAGGGGACGAATTATAGTGGGAGTAAGAAAAAAAATAAAAAAATAAATTAATTGGGGCTAAATTGGTTTTTGACAAATTAAGGGAGTGGGTATAGACAGTGACAGGCAAAGGCGATAGGTGGGAGGGAGACCGTAGGGTAGGTCCGCGCCCGCCTTCTGAGTGGCCAGCACCACCGCACTCACTCCACCAACCTCCACTGAATGGCAAAGGCTGGCGAGCTTCATCTGCCGGCTGTGTTGCTGCAAGGCCTGTGCCGGGCCACTTCATCGGCAGCTGTTGTTTTGCTGCAAGGCCTGTGCCGGCCTGATCGTCTGCAGCTGTTTTCTGCAAGGCCTATGCCGGCCAGTTCGTCTGCCGGCTGTGTTTGCCTGCAGCGGCCTGGTTCTGCAGGCTGTGTTTGCCTGCTGCCTTTGCCATGCCATGCCCACTGCCCCTGTTCACCAGCCCCGTTCAAGTTTGCTTTGCCCCCCCTGTTCATTTCCATGTGCGCCAGGATCGGAAAGCAACAGTTTGCAAGCTGCAAGAACTGTCCTGTTGGCAGCTACAACACGGGCCTGCAGTGGCGGCCCGTGCACCGTGTTTGCGTGCATCCATTCATCCATCCATCCATCCATCCATTCGTTGTGCTCATTGCGTGTGCCACTTGAGCTGGCACGGAGACTGCGTTTGTGCAGCCCATGCACCGTTGTGGTTCACTGCGTTCAGTTCAAAAGGGAAGGCCTTGGACTGCGTGTGAGCAGCCGGCCACGTTCCCTGTCACCTGCATTGTTTGAGTCAGAGACTGCATGCGAGCAGCCTGGCTCCTTGCTAACTGCTTTCTTTTTGCAGAGTCCATTGATCCTGGGCCATGGTTTAGTGTAAAATTTGTAAGTTAAGGTTAAGATGTACTGTAAATATGAGTGCGCCCCCGGCATGTCTGTCTTAGCGCCGGCAATTTTATTTAAGTCGTCCGTGTGAGTGAGTTTGTTTAGGTAGTTACTCAGCCCTCAGGTTATTTATTTTGGGGACACGAATACCATGAATGTCGCACTCAGGGATCCGTAGGTAAAATGTACTAGGGGAGAACAACACATGATGGCACACGAAAATTTGACGACTCGGGACGAGTCTGTAAAAAGGGGAGGGGGTAGTGTTGTGGTTGACGAAATTCGCAAACCACCATTCAGGTCCCGTAGGTGAGATATCTCTAAGTATATGTGTAGTTAGGCCCAAACCCGTTGTTTAGCGGGAATAAATGTCATTCATTCGGGCTGCGACCCTTTTAGATAGCCGTTTTTCTTTTACTATCTTTATTTTGGACCAACCGCCATTACTACCACCACAACCACCACCAACCGCATCTCGACAACCACAGCCACCTTCTCCAGAACCGCTTTCACAACATCCACCTTCTTCACAACCGCTTTCACACACCAACCACCAACCGCAACGCCGCTTCACAACAACAGCAACGCCAACAGCCACGACCTTTACCGTCACAACTCGCCCTCGCAACCATCGCATCACCGCCATTCCCGCGCCGCTTGTGGGCACCGATACTGGACTCGTACAGGGCGCGCACCGAGCAGCGGGTGCAAAAACACCAGCCTTTTCGAGAAATAGGATCAAGAATGATTCACGCCCACTTCTGTTCCATCCTATCAGCGAGCGTGGGGCGATTTGGCCCCGCCTCCAGGCGCGTCGGAGTATAATCGCTATATGCAGATTCGCGGATCAAGAATGATTCACGCCCACTTTTCCTCTGTCCAATGGGGAGCATGGCTCCGCCCCGAGCCATTCCTGATCCAAAAATCTGCATATGATTTCTCCTGTCGGACTATAAAGCACCGAGCGCGGAGCGAATCGGGGCAGTTGGACGGAGTTGAGAAGAGTGGAGAGTGGGAGAGTTGGAGAGTTGTGGCAGCGGCGAAGGCAGCAGTTGAGTTGGGAGGAGTTGAAGAGTTGAGGGGAGGAGGGAGTTGGAGAGTTGTGGCGGCGGCGGCGAGGGCAGTAGGGAGAGTGTCTGTCGGGGTCCGGGGAGGCTGGAGGGGCCAGGAATCTTTGTGGAGGTCTGCGCTCGTGTCAGAGTCGGGGAGCTGCGGAGAGGGGAGGCCGATAACGCGACCGAGGTCACAGTGGAGTCGCTCGTTGCGGGACCCAAGCCAGCCAGATATCCTCATTCCCCCGAGCATCAACAACCCCCTCCTGTTTCCCCCCCGCGCTGAGATAGTGTGAGAAGGGGGCCCCGTTCCCACCCCATTCCAGGCAGTGCCAGCGAGGCCCGCGGAGTCGGGGCGCCGCCGCCATCTTGCGGCTCATCACCAGACAGGTAGGCTCGACGCGGTCTCGGCCCCAGGCCCGTCTGCCCCCTCATCGTTGAGGGTGGCCCCTTCCTTTTTCTTTTGCTTTGAGTATATGTGTTGTCGGCGCCGTCTGTGAAGTAAAACTGTATAAGTGTTGCCGTGTGCTCGGTAGTCGGTAGTAGATCTGAATTGTGTCTCTTTTGTTGCATTTGCTTTTTGTGCAGAATTGTAGTGTTACTTTTACATTTGCTTTTTGTGCAGAATTGTAGTGTTACTTTTACATTTGCTTTTGGTGCATAATTGTATATGTGTGCTTTCCGTTTGCCGCGGAATAAATGTGCTTTATGTTGAACTGTTTTTTCCCGTTTCGCTTCGTCTTTTCTTTAATTGAATCTCCATCTTACTTCACGTAAAGAGTTGGTCGTGGGCTAAAAACGCCCGATAATTAATCGAACCGTCGAGGTTGACGATAACACCGTTCGGTTATCCCGATAGTACGGAACGGGTCGCTTAAAGTGGCCCGTGTCCGAAGTCGACCTGCGGCGAGGTGCGATCGCCCGGTCTACCCTCCGTGTGGGTACTTAGGTAGGTCGAATTTGGCGAGCAACCCTATCCCACGCGGGGGGCCAATTGGCATGATCGTGGTGAGGCCGAAAGGCCCACCCGTGACTAGTTCCCGGCGTTAGTCCGAGAGGGTCACGACGGGATTGTCCGTCCGGTGGGCGACGTGCCGCGATTCGAGTTACGTGGCCGCTCGCACGCCGGCGGGCGCGAATCCGCAACAATATAAACCAAGTCGAAAACACCAGGGGGTTGACTCAGCCTGTCATCCTTCCGAGGTTGGCAAAATGAGCACCAGTTGTACTGGGCCCGGTGTATGCCCCGGTTAGAATAGGTGTACCATATCCCTGTGTGTCGGAAGAGGCGACCAGGGTTGTGTCAGGAAGGGCATCCGGCGTAAAAACCTATGCCAAATCATTATGCGGACAACAAAACGAATTTCCATACCGGATCGGTCGAGGCCCGGGTTACCAACGACCACCACCGGTACCGGTGGTCAGCAGGGTACCAGTGGAAATTGTGCTTCTGCTGGGCGAAGGAAGAGAAGGAGACGGGGAAGGCGAGTCCAGAGGCAGTGGGAGAGAGGGAAGGGTAGAAGTGTGCAGATGAGAGTTGGAACTCTGAATGTTGGGACGATGACTGGCAAAGGGCAAGAGTTGGCTGATATGATGGAGAGAAGAAAGGTGGACATACTGTGTGTACAAGAGACCAAGTGGATGGGGAGTAAGGCTAGGAGCATTGGAGGTGGTTTCAAACTGTTCTACCATGGTGTGGATGGGAGGAGAAATGGTGTCGGGGTAATCCTGAAGGAAGATTATGTCAAGAGGGTATTGGAGGTGAGGAGAGTGTCTGACCGAGTGATGAGTGTGAAGTTGGAAATTGAAGGGGTGATGATGAATGTCATCAGTGCATATGCCCCACATATGGGGTGTGAGATGGAGTATAAAGAAGATTTCTGGAGTGAGTTAGATGAAGTGGTGGAGAGTGTATCCAAGGATGAAAGAGTGGTGATTGGAGCAGATTTCAATGGGCATGTTGGGGAAGGGAATAAAGAGGATGAGGAGGTGATGGTTAGGTACGGTCTCAACAAGAGAAATGTGGAAGGGCAAATGGTGGTAGAGTTTGCAAAAAGAATGGAAATGGCAGTGGTAAATACGTATTTCAAGAAGAAGGAGGAACACAGGGTGGCATACAAGAGTGGAGGAAAGTGCACACAGGTGGATTACATCTTAAGCAGGAGATGCAACCTGAAAGAGATTAGTGACTGCAAGGTGGTGGCAGGGGAGAGTGTAGCTCGAAAGCATCGATTGGTGGTCTGTAGGATGACTTTAGAGGTGAGGTTGAGGAAGAGAGTGAGGGCTGAACCAAGGACCAGATGGTGGAAGCTGAAGGAGGAAGACTGTTGCGTGAAATTTAGGGAGGAGGTGAGACAGGCGTTGGATGGTGGTAAAGATGGGTGGGATGATTGGGCAACGACAGCAGAAGTTGTGAGGGAGATAGCTGGGAAGGTACTTGGTGTGACATCTGGACAGAGAAAGGAAGATAAGGAGACTTGGTGGTGGAATGAGGAAGTACAGGAAAGTATAAGGAAGAAGGGGTTGGCGAAAAAGAAGTGGGATAGTCAGAGAGATGAAGAAAGTAGGCAGGAGTACAAGGAGTGGTGGCGAAAGGCAAAAGAGAGGTGGCAAAGGCCAAGGAAAAGGCATATGACGAGCTGTATGAGAAGTTGGATACAAAAGAAGGGTAAAAGGATTTATACCGATTGGCAAGACAGAGGGACCGAGCTGGGAAGGATGTGCTGCAGGTTAGGGTGATAAAGGACGCAAATGGGAATGTGCTGACGAGTGAGGAGAGTGTGTTGAGAAGGTGGATGGAGTATTTTGAGGAGCTGGTGAATGAAGAAAATGAGAGAGAGAAGGTTGGAAGAGGTGGAGATAGTGAATCTGGAAGTGGGGTGGATCAGTAAGGATGAAGTGAGGACTGCTATCAAGAAGATGAAAAGTGGAAAGGCGGTTGGCCCAGATGGTATACCAGTGGAGGCATGGAAGTGCTGAGGAGAGATGGCAGTGGGGTTGTTAACCAGATTGTTTAATAAAGTCTTGGAAAGTGAGAGGATGCCGGAGGAGTGGAGATTAAGTGTACTGGTTCCGATTTTCAAGAATAAGGGTGATGTGCAGAGCCGTGGAAATTACAGAGGGATAAAGTTGTTAAGCCACACCATGAAGTTGTGGGAAAGAGTAGTGGAAGCTCGGTTGAGAGGAGAGGTGACGATCTGTGAGCAGCAATATGGGTTTATGCCTGGAAAGAGCACCACTGATGCGATGTTTGCTTTGAGAATGTTGATGGAGAAGTATAGGGAAGGCCAGAAGGAGTTACATTGTGTGTTTGTGGATTTAGAGAAAGCTTATGATAGGGTGCCAAGAGAGGAGTTGTGGCATTGTATGAGGAAGTCGGGAGTGGTGGAGAAGTATGTGAGGATCGTGCAGGATATTATGCGGACAGTGTGACAGCGGTGAGGTGTGCGGTAGGAATGACGGACCGGTTTAAGGTTAAAGTGGGATTGCACCAAGGATCGACTCTGAGCCCTTTCCTGTTTGCAATGGTGATGGACAGGTTGACGGACGAGATCAGACTGGAGTCCCCATGGACTATGATGTTCGCGGATGACATCATGATCTGTAGGGAGAGTAGGGAGCAGGCTGAGGCGAGCCTCGAGAGGTGGAGGTACGCACTGGAGAGAAGGGGAATGATAGTCAGTCGGAGTAAGACGGAGTCCATGTGCTTAAATGAGAGGGAGGGTGGTGGTATGGTGCAGTTGCAAGAAGTTGAAGTGGGGAAGGTGGATGGGTTTAAATACTTGGGATCAACTGTCCAAAGTAACGGAGAGTGTGGGAGAGAAGTGAAAAAGAGAGTGCAGGCAGGATGGAGTGTGTGGAGAATATTTGCAGGAGTGATTTGTGACAGAAGGGTAGCTGCAAGAGTGAAGGGGAAAGTATATAAGACGGTAGTGAGACCAGCTATGTTGTATGGTTTGGAGGCGGTGGCACTAACAAAAAGACAGGAAGCGGAGCTGGAGGTGGCAGAGTTAAAGATGCTGCGATTCTCGTTGGGAGTGATGAGGATGGACAGGATAAGAAATGAGTATATTGCAGGGACAGCACAGGT
This sequence comes from Eptatretus burgeri, assembly GCF_056783735.1. Taxonomy (NCBI): domain Eukaryota; kingdom Metazoa; phylum Chordata; class Myxini; order Myxiniformes; family Myxinidae; genus Eptatretus; species Eptatretus burgeri. The sequence goes on from NC_140961.1 coordinate 135,934,207, forward strand.
AGGACGGTTTGGAGACAAAGTGAGAGAGGCGAGATTGAGATGGTTTGGACATGTGCACAGGAGGGAAGCGGAGTATATCGGGAGAAGGATGTTGAAGATGGAGCCGCCAGGCAGGAGGAGAAGAGGAAGGCCAAAGAAGAGGTTCATGGATACGGTGAGGGCGGACATGTGGGTGGTTGGAGTGTCATTGGAAGATGTGGAGGATAGAGCGAAATGGAGACGGTTGATCCGCTGTGGCGACTCCTAATGGGAGCAAGCAAGAAGAAGAAGAAGAAGAAGAAGAAGAAGAAGAAGAAGAAGAAGAAGAAGAAGAAGAAGAAGAAGAAGAAGAAGAAGAAGAAGAAGAAGAACAAGAAGAAGAAGAAGAAGAAGAAGAAGAAGAAGAAGAAGAAAAAGAAGAAGAAGAAGAAGAAGAAGAAGAACAAGAAGAAGAAGTAGAAGAAGAAGTAGAAGAAGAAGAAGAAGAAGAAGCCCAGTTCAATAGTTTAACTCATCATCTCCCAGTTCAATAGTATATATATATATATATATATATATATATACACATACACACACACACATATATATATATACACACACACACATCACACACATATATACATATATATATATATATATATATATATATATATATATATATATATATATACACATATACATATATACATATATATATATATATACACATACATACATACATATAGATATATATATATATATATATATATATATATATATATATATACATATATATATACATACATATATATATATATATATATATATATATATATATATATATATATATATATATATATATATATATATATACACTCCCTCCATTAAAATAAAAAACAAGCAAAGCATCAATGAAGAAAGCACCTCACAACCCTGCCACATGACGAGTTCTTGAGGACACGCATGATGCAAGCGGATTGTCCACTGTACGGTGTGATCACAGCCACAGAGCGCACTCCATGCTGCAGCAAATATTCAGCTATGTAGATAGCCAACTGTGCCTCAACTGGGTTCTTGAGAGAGTTTTCATTACTAAGTAATTGGGGGGAGAGGGGTGGAGGGAAGAATAATATTAAACAAGTACATTAATTGAAGTATAAAGTCAGAATGAACAGTGAAGATAATCAATGTTGAAAAAAACATACAAGTAACAAAAACATTTTCAACTAGAACAACACTTTTTGACGGTGTGACATCGACAGATATGCCTCCATCCACATTATTACATCATTGTACATACTTGTACCAAGTTTGATTTAAATCCCTGAAAATCAGATTAAAAAACTAAACAATTCTGGCTGTCAGACAATGCGTCTGATCAGGTTGAAATTTTAAAAATATCTTCCCCATCACTACCAGATCATAAATTTTAAGTTTCACGTCAATCGATGAAATAGTTCAAGAGAAATAATTTTTAAAATATTTTCATTCAATTAAATATGGCTGCCAGAACATGTGACCTATCAATTAATTATTTGTGAACACCCTGGTATCCCCCAAGGCTTGGGGAACATGTGTGAAGTTTCCCCTTGATCTGAACATCCGTTCTGGAGATGACATTTTTCAAAGTTTATTCTTTGAAAAATCATAGCTGCCAAACCATGTGACCGACAACATCAAAGGTGAAGAACTTTTTGTCCCTCAGGGACAGGAGATCGATCATGACTGCAAAGATTCACCTCGATATGTTCAGCTGTTTGGGAGAATAACATTTTTGAAGGCTTTTATGTTAAAAAACAAAAAAAGGCTTCCGAACCACGTGACCAATGACATCGTCAAACCCCCACACCCCCCATACAATTTAGCCCAAGATGACCCTCAACATTTTTCATACTGATCAGATAATGTGTTTGATGTAGGCAATCATGAGACAACCACCTATGATATCATCAAAAAAAAATTCAAACTTCTTTCTCATGGGGAGTACTTGACACGTGCCAAGTTTCAATTTTTTTCCATGGAGCGGTTTCGGAGATACAGAGGTCCAAAGATTTTCATTTTTTCCAACATGGCTCCCACACCATGCGACGTATGACACCAAGATTATTATATTAATATGCTAAGCCATATTTTGTGAACGTATCTCCTCCGAAACTGCCGGACGGATTGTCACCACTTTCGGCATGCGGTTGCTCTGTGGTCTAATGTACAGAATAGGCTATGTGAGATCGCGCCAGACGGACAGGTTCGGGAATTTTTGGCGATTTTCTAATTTTTACATTCGTTTGCATGGCGACGTGTGACGTCACCGCTGAGAGGCGTAATGACGTCATCGGTCATTCGCTGACGTCAGTACGTCTGTCGTCGACAGACCGTCACCGCTGAGAGGCATAATGCCACTCCTAGAAAACAGCGTCTGCCATGTAAAACCCTCTTCTGCACACGCTGACTACCTCAGAAGGTGCATTTGACACAAAAAATGGAACAAGAAACATTGTATGTGAAGAAATTCTATAAATCACATTGTGAACACTGGATATATTGACGTCCTAATGAACCCTCACTTCAGAAACTTCGCGCAGAGCGTGGCTTTGGCGAGTTATCATGAAAACATGCTACATGAGTAGTTTCACTTCTGGTGAAAATTTTGTGTCAATCAGTGAAGCGGTTGCAGAGAAAACAGAAAATCAGAATGGACGGAGAGATGCACATATGTACGGACGGACAACCTGAAAACATAATGCCACCGGCGACTTCGTCTGCGGAAGCATAAAAATTCCATGCAGTAAAAATGAAATTCTCCTGCATGTCAACACATTTCTGAAAAAAATAAAGAAACCAGGAATCAAAACATTTTAAACAAGTATAAAAAACATAAAATGTCATAGCCACCACTGTTTTAGTAATTTTGCTGTGTGGAGTTAAAGGGCTAGCCCATATTTATGTACAACTAAAATGGCTGACAGTCAACCAGTCTGCCATCTTTATCACATCGCAAAATAAAATGAGAGGCACGTGTATGCCATCATGTAATGTGCTAGTGCCAAGTTTGAATAAAATCGGAACATGCATGTCTGAGAAATGGTTTGGGACACATAAAAGTAAGAAAATGGCCAACAGTCGGCAATCTTGAATCTGATCTCGAAAAAAAATGACGTGCATATGTAAGACATCATTCATTATCTGTGTGCGAAGTTTGAACAACATTGGTAAATGCTTGTCCGAGAAATGGTTGAGGATGTGTTCAACATCAGGTATTTTATTTTTTAACAACTAAAATGGCTGCCAGTTGACCATCTTGGATCTGATGTCAAAAAAAAGGGATGTGCATCGGTAAATGCATATCCGAGAAATGGTTGAGGATGTGTTCAACATGGTTCATTAATTGTTTTACAACTAAAATGTCCGCCAGTCTACCAGTCGGGCATCTTGGATCTGATCTCGAAAAAAAAAATTAACGTGCACATGTAAATCGTCATTCTTTATCTGTGTGCCAGGTTTGAACTGTTATGATGATATGCTAGGTGGTCATATTTTGAACCATTAGTTGTGTGTTAATCAGCTGTCAGGATTCAAACCTTGCTTGTAATTGTGTATTATTCAAACCTTGCTTTAAAATGTTGCTTTAAATGTTCCATGCTACCAATGTTCCATAGCACCCACTGTTTTTGGACAGCGCCCAACTGTTTCTTGGAAACTAAGCCCTTATCACCCTTCCTGTTGTTCTGTGGTAGTGTGCCCTTAGTGCGACCTTGGAGGGAACTGTGGAACTGTTCCTTCAGTGTATGCTGCCCACACATTCCTATTCTTAGTGATCACTAGAGTTTTGCCTTTGTTATCAGCAGGTGCTAGTGAAGGCGTGTAGGAAGCTTGGAAAGTTGTTAGTTTGCAAAACTTGCATATCTGAGAGTTGTGTAGGCGGCTTGGAAACTGGTGGGTTGCATATCTGAGAATTGACCGGTTCAACTTCCTCTAGGGCCCCTAGGGAGGGGGGAAAGAAGCCCACTGCCACATTTATTTCTTTATTTCTTTATCCCTTAGCACACACCTTTAGTCCACACCCAGTTCTGCTTTTGTGTGATTATATATATATGATGATTTTGGAGCATATTCTCAATGTGATTTGGGGGAGCCTGACTGAAGGGTCACTGAGTCACATTCCGCATGCGTGTGGTCTTCGGAAATAAAACGTGTAATTTGAGGATCCTCATCTGACTCTGTCATCTTACTCGGCCGGGTAGAGAGTCATAACAATTGGCGACGAGGATGGGATTCGACTGATGCTGGCGGTGTGGACGGTGGGACTCCACTTGGTGTACAGCGATCGCAAGGGATCAGCTAAAAGGTACGTGACGATCGCACGTAGGGCACCTAAAATAGGGAGCCCCAGTTAGGCGAGCGCAGTACACTTGGTGGGTTGCGCCCTGCCGGACGCAGCTCCAGGATCTGCTCGAATCAATAACTGTAACGGTAAACACATATGAGGTGATTCGAATGCGGTTTGTCTGAAGAGCACAAAGGGGGAGGGCTGGCAGGCAGTGTTTGCAGAACCGGGAAGGGTCGAGGATAAAGGTATCCGTGTGAAATAAGGAGGGAACAGGTTGGAATCCTGTACCATAGAGAGGGAAGGTTAGAGGCCTTCATTGGGTTTTGAGGCTATTAGGCGGCTGATTGAAAGGGATTTCGGTCCCGACGTAAAAGGAGAAACGATTTACAGCTATTAGGCGGTTGATAAGATAAGAACAAAAGATGGGGAATAAATCTTCAAAGAACGAGAAGATACCAAAAGGAACAACATTGAAAGTTATCAGTGACAAATATGGAATCGATAACGTAAAGGGAATACAGGACTGGGTGAAGTGGACCGCGGGGAGAAAAGATCCCTTTCTGCTGACTGGATCCTTAAATCCAAAGATATTGAACACAGTGAGTAATGCGCTGATAGAGGGCAAAGCAGAAGGCCCGAAACAAAGTGGACCACACTGGAAAGCATTGGCCGCGTGGCTAATGGAGTCGCAAGTCGAGACAGAGCATAGGCGACTCAGACTAGAAGGGACTGTGAACCAACGAAAAATACAAGACGAGGAACGACAAGGGAGACTAAAGCAGGCGCTAGACCAGCGAACGGAAGTTAAGACACAGGGAGAGGACAAACAGAAGGAACTAGACCATGTGTTAGCGCAGCTGACGGAGGTCAAGATACAGAGTGAGGAGAGACAGGAGAAGTTGAAGCAGGCATTAGCACAGATAGCAGAAATCAACGACGACGTGAACCGAAAGACGGCAACCCGACTTGGGACGACAAAAGGAATTTACCCCGTCTTAGAAGGGGACGGAGCAAGAGGAGGGACCGACATTCACCAGTTCCCCATGATGCAAGCAGCAGGGGGAGGTTGGGTTTGGAGATCATGGACCCCACAAGACATTAGGGGAGTAAAAGCTAGCATGGAAGAATGCATAAAGAAAAACCCAAGAAGGGCAATTCAGATATTACACGACCAGATAAAAATGCAGGGGGCAACCAGGACAGACATAGGGTTTATCTGCACTGCTGTACTGCCCAGCGCGGTTTGGAGCCAGCGTGCGGCAGCCTGGGGTGTCAAAATGGAAGGAGAGGAAGATACCACCTTAAACCGATATTACCCAGAGGGAGCCGACCGAGAAGCACAGGCAGTGTACAGGGGGAGAGTACAAGCCCTGATGGAAGAACTTGCGGCGGAGATGGCCCCAAGGGTAATGGATTGGCAGGCAATACAGGATGTCACACAGAATCCCAAGGAATCACCTGGGGAGTACAAGGCACGACTGTATGAGCAGATCGAACTGCACTCGGGATTTAATAACATCGCACAGACGCCCCTCCATTTCCTGAACACTATGTTTGTAGATGGACTGTGTGATGAAGTAAGGCGAGAGGTGAAGGCGGACATGCCAGGGTGGAAAACGGCTGAAGTAGATGCCGTGTTTGAAAGGGCGAGACAGGCTTGGCAGACTCTAAGAGAAGAGGAACGGAGAGGAAAGAAAGATACCAAAGCTCTAGTTGCAAGAAACCTCGAATTGAAAAGCCGTAAATACGAAGAGAGGGAAGGCAGGCCTCGCTGGGAAAATCCAGATTGGGAACCCCGGTATGAAGCCGAACGGGACCAGCGGAGACCTTGGAACCGAGAGAAGGAGCCGCAAAAACAGGGAGAATGCTTTAACTGCGGCCAATCCGGGCACTGGTTTTGGGACTGCAAGGCACCGCCTAAACAACGAGGCTGGGGCTCGCGGCCACCACAACAGCAAGAGAGACCAACGGCACCCCCTAGAGAATATGAGAGGCGAAGGGGACAGCAGGAAGAAACTATTGACATGAGGACACCGTGGTGGCTCCGCAAAGGGAAACGCGGAACGTAAGGGAATTGACCACGACCTTAAACGTAGAGGGGAGACAAGTAACATTCCTGGTAGATACAGGGGCCACCCGGTCAACACTAAAGCAAGGAGAGATAAAGAACCTGCCACTCTCAGGCGAGTCAGTGAGTGTGGTGGGGGTTTCGGGACGGAGAGAGGATATCCCGATTTCGGACAAATTACGAATTGAAGTAGGTCCCCTGCGGGGAGAACATGCATTTTTGGTAGCCAAACACACCCCGATGAATTTGTTAGGAAGAGATTTGTTGTGCAGAATGGGATGTACCATAACATGCAAGCAAGACGGAGTCTTCATAGATGCTCCGCTGGCATTGCAAGAAGAAGTAATGACCCTCATGATGACCGAACTCGGACCGGTAGTCTATTGGTTGCGGATTGTGTCACAAGAGGGGAGAGATAAGCTGACTAGGGATTGGGAAAGTGCGAAAAGATTGCGGGACGTAGAGGAATGGTTGCGTAGCAATGATATTGAATTGAAAGAAGTGGAACTGCCTTTGCACTGTACGGTCTATTATGACGAAACAGGGCAGGATTTTGATTACTCGGATAGAGTACATGAAGAGTACGCTACCACACGCACTTTAATGACAACCACTTTGTGGATCGGAAAAGAGGGAGCGGCAATGGAGGTGGAACTAACCGCCAGGGAACGTGAGCTAATGAAGCACAGAGAAGGACTTACCCCGCACGTCTCAATGGCGGTCAGTAAAGGTCATAGTGCCGAAGAACTGGGAAGAATGCTGACCAGGTTGAGATGTGCCTCGGAACCACCAGGAAGGGATAGTGAAACCCAGAGTACTTTACAGGCCAGTCGACGGGGGGATGGATGGAAGGTACGCTTACCTGATCAGATTTTGTCATGTATGCTAGAAAGACATGAGATGAACAGCGAAAGGCCCCGCCGCCAGGCCAACAGGGAAACGAGAACGGAGGAAAGACTACAGGAAGTACCTGTTGAATTATGGACACGACATCCGAATGATGTGGGCAGAGTGCTAGCCGCAACGCCCGTGTCTATCCAGATAAAGGAGGGGATACCCCTGCCTCGAGTGGCTCAATACCCATTGCGCAAAGAGGCAATAGAAGGGATCGCTCCGGTGATAGCATCATTACGCGACCAAGGGGTGATAATACCTACTAAGAGCCAATGTAACACACCAATCCTGCCGGTGGAGAAGCCCGGAGGAAACAAATGGAGGTTCGTACAAGATCTGCGGGCAGTGAATAAGTGTGTGAAAGCGTCCTTTCCCGTGGTGCCACACCCGGTTACGATACTGTCAAGGGTGCCGTCCACTGCGACGCACTTTTCCGTGGTAGATTTGTGCTCGGCGTTCTTTAGCATACCGCTAGCCAAAGAGTCGCAACACTTGTTTGCCTTCAGCTACGACGGACAACAATACACCTGGACTGTACTTCCGCAGGGGTTCTGCGATAGTCCAACGCTCTTCTTGCAGGCTCTGAAGGAGGACCTGGAGGACATAGAGCTCCCGGAAGGATCAGTCATGATACAATATGTGGACGACCTGTTGGTGTGCTCGGACAATCAAACGAAATGTGAAACGGACACTGTAGCGCTGTTAACAGCTCTCGCCCGAAAGGGCCACAAAGTCAGCAAAGACAAATTGCAGTTTTCGCAGCCAAGAGTGACGTATTTGGGACATATACTGGAGCAGGAGCAGAGAAGCCTCGGAGCTGAACGGATGGAGACAATCCTAGAGCACCCAAAACCCTCAACATTGCGACAATTACGGCGGTTCCTCGGGATGACGGGGTACTGCCGGCAGTGGATCCCTGATTACGCAGTTCGGGCGCGATCACTGTACGACATGGTAAAGGAGGCAGAGGGGGATAAGATCTCCTGGACGAATGGTGCGAACAAAGACTTTGAAACATTGAAGCAGGCCTTATCAAAAGCACCAGCATTGGGGCTACCGAACTATGATCTTCCCTTCACCCTATTCGTCCACGAAAGAGGAGGGTTCGCCCAAGCGGTGCTGACGCAAGAACACGGAGGAAAGAATAGGCCGATTGCGTACTACAGTAGTCATTTGGACCCGGTCGCCGCCGCCTATCCTGGGTGCTTACGGGCAGTAGCAGCAACGCAATACGCAGTAACCGCAACAGCGACGCTGGTTTTGGGTTCTCCGCTGACCGTGAAGGTGCCGCATGATGTGGCGGCGCTGATACGGCAAAACAAGACACAACATATATCCGCGGCACGAGCAGTTCAACATGATTTGGTGCTGTTGCAGGCAACTAATATAACGATCGAAAAATGTTTGCCACTGAACCCAGCCTCCCTAATGCCAATGGGCGATGAGGGAGAGGCGCATGTGTGCGAACGAGTGCTGGTGGAAGAGACAAAGGCCAGGCGTGACCTACAGGAAGCCCCGATCGAGAATGCAGAATTGGAACTGTTCGTGGATGGAGCGGCGAGGAAGAACCGATGGGGAAAACCATCGCTAGCTTTGCAGTATGCACCGCAAGCGCCACCTTGAGGAAACAATTGTTACCAAAGGGATTTTCAGCCCAACAAGCTGAGCTGGAAGCGTTGATAAGCGGGTGTGAGCTGGGTGCGGGTAAGACATTGAACATATACACAGATTCTAGGTATGCCTGGGGCATCTTACATGACTCCGCTGCCATTTGGGCCTTGCGTGGCTTTAAGACGTCCTCCGGGAAGGTTATCCGACACGGGGACCTGATCAAACGACTAATACGAGCAGCACAAGGGCCGCAGCAGATTGCAGTGATTAAATGCAAAGCTCACACAGGAGGGACAGATGAAGTGTCAAAAGGCAATGAAAGAGCAGATTTAGCGGCAAAAGCAGTGCTCGATGAGGAGGAGGCGAACTCACAACCAACGACCGAACTTTACGTGGAGCAAATGGTAGACGGTCCACAAACGCAAGAACAGCTGAAGGACCTGCAGGTCTCCGCAACTATGGAAGAACAGGAATCATGGAGGGTGAAGGAGGGTGCAAAGCAAAACACACATGGAGTATGGGTGGATGAGCGAAATAGACCATTTGTACCCCGGATATTGCTACCGTGGCTAGCCCTCACTGCACATGCGCAGGGACATATGGGAATAAAAGGAGTGACGGAAATTATTCGTCAAACCTGGAATGCCCCAGGTGTAACAACAGCAGCAACAGAGGTGGTTAGCAATTGTGCGACCTGTGGTAGACATAACAGGAAGCATGCCGCCAAGAAACGGGGAGCACACCCACCCCCGTCTGGACCGTTTCAACACCTTCAGATGGATTTTATAAAAATGCCGGCATACAAACATCACCAATATGTGCTGGTAATCGTGGATATGTTTTCTAAGTGGGTAGAGGCCTTTGCCACGACCAATCAGGAAGCTGATACAGTGGCCAAACTACTTTTACAGGAAGTAATTCCGCGATTTGGGATTCCAACACGACTACCCTCGGACCAAGGAGGGTCTTTCACGGCAAAAGTGATGGCAAAGGTGGCCGAAGGCTTGGGTATTAACCAGAAACTACACTGTCCGTACCACCCTCAGTCAGCAGGGGCGGTAGAAAGAGAGAACCAAACCCTAAAGCAGACGCTTTCCAAGCTCTGCGAGGGCCAGTCAATGCCCTGGCCAGACGTGCTGCCGATAGCGCTCATGAAAATGCGGGCAACAAATAATGCCACAAGGGGGCTCTCGCCCCACGAAATAATAACGGGACGTCCTATGCAGTTACCGGCCTCGGCTCCGCCAGATATGGGAGATTGGGATTTGGCATGTATGACTGACGGAATGATGAACTATTGCAGAACACTCACTGCTACCATTAGGACTTTTCACTCACAGGTACAAGAAGCATTGCCGATACCTGCTGGAGACCCGTTACATGATTTCCAACCTGCTGAACGAGTTTGGGTGAAAGAGTTCCTGCAGAAAGACGCCCTGCAACCCAAGTGGACCGGACCCTACACTGTACTTTTGACCACGCTCTCGGCCGTCAGTGAGGGGTAAGAGTGCATGGATAAACCACTCACACTGTAAACGAGCACCCAAAGAGGCCGCCGAAACTAGGGAACCGGAAGAGGTAACCCCAGCAGAGGCTCCGGCAGTGTCCGATTCAGTCTTTTACCGGGATAGTGAAGACGACGACGAGGGGGAAGACGTGATATCTCTACAGAGACCCCCTCCACCGCCACCAAACCAAGACGGAGCTGGCCCTGCAGGACAGGGTGAGATAGTACAGGGAGACCCACTGCAGGCAGAGCCAGGCGCCCCGCTGGACCCGGGACCTGAAAACGTAGACAACAGGGATCCTGGAAGACCAGCGCTAGAACCAAACGCCCCGCCAGACGCGGAGCCGGAACCTGGGCCGGACACCCTGCCAAACGTGGAACAGGCAGGTTTAGACGACAACATTGTAATACAGGAAACAGCGACAGGACCTTTGACGACACAACATGCAACTCCTGGTGTTAACGCTGCTCCTGTGCGAGGGCGGCCTGTCACTAGACAACAAACCGACAGCCTTAGACCCCGAGAACCATACACGCCTCCTACACCTCGACCACGAAAGGGGAAACGGGAGTGAGTTAACAACTTCTTTACAGCGAAGCAGGAGAGAAGTACCGAGAGAGGCGACAGCAAGTAAATATGCAAATTTTGGGACAACCCATAACAAGGAGTTAGACACCGTAAGAGTCTTTTCAGTTAACCGCACCCAATCTTTTTCGTCAATGATTCCACACCCAATAGACATAAAGGCACCGCTGCTCCGACCTCAACAACTCATAGAAATACCCTGCATCCTAGCAGATGGGTCTAGTGACCTGGTAGAACGACACAAGGAACTTAAGGCCATCATATGGTACTACGAGATTGCGGGGCGGGATCTCTTGGTAGCTCGACAAGTAAAGAAACAGAGAGGGCAAAAGGGATCCTACAACAGACAAGGATATGAATGGGGCCAGCATGCAAGTCTGATAACTAGAATTCCACAAGTACCAGATTACACCCAGTTGGCATACTATTGCCACGTTCTATTGAGCAACCAAACAGCACGGAGTAATTGGATACACTTTGATGTACGCAGACAGGGGCCGCCGACAAGGCCCCCGAATACCTTTATAGCCCTAACCACAGAGATAGCAAACATTGAGAACCGGAGTGAGTGTTGGGTGTGCCTTAAACCACCATCTGGCCTCGTGACCGGACTTCCTCTTTTCGTTCTACCATTAACCATCTTCAATCATGTAACCGGACCAGTAGAAGGACTCGAAGCTAAGACCTCAGCCCATGGTTATACACAACGGGTCTATGCAGGGAAGACTCCGAGTGCTAATGTAATGGTGGTGCCATCTCCCCTATGGGTAGACAACACCAGGGGAGCGGTCTGTTTTACAGGACAGGGAGCAAACAGCATGGGGAAGTCAGAGTGTGAGATTCAACTTCCTCTCCCAGAATCAACTGACCAGGAAGTCATCGCTGTTAACCCGGACACCCAGGTAGAGGAGCAAGTAACATTCACAATAAAAGCAGCCTTACACCATGACAATGGAATGATCCCGCCAAAAGGCATTCACTTGGTCTGCGGGGACAAAGCTTACCCCTACCTACCAAAAGGGTGGGAAGGGAGTTGTTATTTAGCTTCAGTATTTCCGGACAGCAGGATTAAGACCACTTTTCACCCTACCCCTGCAAAACCACGGTACCGAAGTAGCGCATCGGAAACGGGGGATCCAGAGGGATGGGCCGGTGTATCAACGCGCTTGGGGGTTATCAAAGGCACCTGGTGGGAGAAGGCTCTTGGCTTTTTCATGCCACATGCTGGTACTACTATGAATAGCATTAGGATAGATGAGCTTTCGCAAGTTTTGGAATATTTAGGTAATGTAACCATGGCTTACTATACAGAATTAACAGATATGTTAGTATCAATGCGCGCTATGGTAATGCAGAACAGAGTAGCTCTAGACATGCTTCTAGCAGAGCAAGGAGGGGTATGCGGGATGATTGAAGGAGAATGTTGCGTCTGGATTCCGGACCCAAAGGACATAACTAATCGTGCGGTGGCCCGAATTAAAAAGGTGGTGGAAGTTCTCACAAGCAATCGAGTGGAACGTGAGGAAGGTTATGCATGGTGGAAGTCGATCTTCCAGGGCTGGGGAGGTTGGTTGTTGCGTCTAATAGGGTCAGTACTTTTAATCATTGTAGTGGTAATTTTTGGGTGTTTCTCATCAAACTTCTCATTACCATTTGTTTGAAGAAATGCTGCGCAGCGTCACCCCTCACCCAGGCCATTATAATAATTAACAGCGAACTCTCTGTTGAGGACGACTCGGCCAGTAATGGGGAGGGGGACGACCAGGGCCTTCAGGGGGAACCCCACTTAGACGTCATACACGTGGACCTAGGCCAAGGTCTACAACCATTCCTCTTTGTTGAAGCAGATAACTAACCCAGGAGAGAGTGCGTGTTGTTTTGCCTTCCAGTGCAAGATGTGACTCCTGCGCTGGACGAGCTTACACCCGTGCCTTGAGTGCTACTTTTGCTACTTGCTTATGCATAATTGTTTAAACAATAGTATTACAACTGCTGCTAACATAAAACAGTATTGCATGTTAATATGGTGTGGCTTAGCATAGAATTCGTATACTGCAGCTTAAACGGGAGGCATGTGGCAGTAGGTAGGACAAAAAGGGGGAAGACAATGGTAACGGAAGCTAACCTGAACCACCGGCAGTTGGGGACTTCTCATTTGGAAAATGTTGATGGCTATCCACGGCATTCGTAAATCCCGTTTGGCAGGCGCGAGGGCCTAGGGGTAGCTGCTACAGGAACCAAATAGGGGTCCACTCGGTTGGTGAGTATCAGGTGTGGCTGGGTATGGTCAAAATATGACCAAGGAGGGAAACTGTTATGATGATATGCTAGGTGGTCATATTTTGAACCATTAGTTGTGTGTTAATCAGCTGTCGGGATTCAAACCTTGCTTGTAATTGTGTATTATTCAAACCTTGCTTTAAAATGTTGCTTTAAATGTTCCATGCTACCAATGTTCCATGCTACCAATGTTCCATAGCACCCACTGTTTTTGGACAGCGCCCAACTGTTTCTTGGAAACTAAGCCCTTATCACCCTTCCTGTTGTTCTGTGGTAGTGTGCCCTTAGTGCGACCTTGGAGGGAACTGTGGAACTGTTCCTTCAGTGTATGCTGCCCACACATTCCTATTCTTAGTGATCACTAGAGTTTTGCCTTTGTTATCAGCAGGTGCTAGTGAAGGCGTGTAGGAAGCTTGGAAAGTTGTTAGTTTGCAAAACTTGCATATCTGAGAGTTGTGTAGGCGGCTTGGAAACTGGTGGGTTGCATATCTGAGAATTGACCGGTTCAACTTCCTCTAGGGCCCCTAGGGAGGGGGGAAAGAAGCCCACTGCCACATTTATTTCTTTATTTCTTTATCCCTTAGCACACACACACCTTTAGTCCACACCCAGTTCTGCTTTTGTGTGATTATATATATGATGGTTTTGGAGCATATTCTCAATGTGATTCGGGGGAGCCTGACTGAAGGGTCACTGAGTCACATTCTGCATACGTGTGGTCTTCGGAAATAAAACGTGTAATTCGAGGATCCTCATCTGACTCTGTCATCTTACTCGGCCGGGTGGAGAGTCATAACATGAACAACATCGGTAAATGCATTTCCGAGAAATAGTTAAGGACGTGCTCAACATCGGGGTTTTTAAAAAAAAATAAATTTGCGTACACTGTCAAGGCTCGTACAAGAGCTAACACACAGAAGGTACAAGAAGAGGAGCAGGAGAGAAGAGGGGTGGGAGAGGAAAGGAAAAAAAGAGTGTGGAACAGAGACATGAGATCTGTGGAAGGGTGAGGGATGGGGCGGGGTACACAGGGTAAACAAAATGGACACTACAGGGACTTTCAGGTCCTTACACGACGGAGTTTCAGGACAGAAAGCAGGGAATTTGAAGGAGGTGGGTTTGGGGTGGATTAACGGGTTAGGGGGGAGAAAAGATCGTGGTTTTGGATGGAGGAAGATAAGAGATGGTGGTAAACAGCTGTTTTGAAGACCTGGAGGGAAGAGTGGGATTGAAGAGTGTGTGGAACTGTGGGGAAAAAAGAGGAATTAAAGAGTGAAGGTGAGCAGTGATTCTTGATTTTGGTAGTTTTAGCAGAAGGAGTTTGCTGGCGGACCTTGAGCACCCTGTGGAAATATATGATGGGGATATATCGCAGACAGAGCTGGGGGGGGCGGGGGGCAAGACCAGAGAGGGGGGCGGGGGGGGCGAGACCGGTAGAAGACAGAAAGACCACCGACCTGCCTGCGGTGAGAGAGTGAGAGGCCCGAAGACTCAGCCTAATCACGGGACATACCAATGATCCTAAATGCCTTGTTTTCCACAGCGTGAAGCCGAGAAAAGTGAGAGGTGGGAGCACCAGCCCAGAGGGAAGAGCAGTACTCCATCAGGTGAAAGCTTTGTAAATGGTCAGAAGCTCAGGTGGGCCAATGAAGGACTTTGCACAACGGAGGATGCCCAGTCGGCAACTGGCTTTGGAGGCCAGCTTGGAAATGTGGCTTTTCCAGGAAAGATCATGGCAGATAGTAAGCCCCTGAAGCTTGAATGAAAGGACTTTTTCAAGAGGATTCTTGAGAAAATGGACAGGGGTGTGGGGGTTCCAGGCGGTCCTTTCAGAGAGACATAGTGAGAGTGTGAGGTTTGTCAGGAGGAGAAATGGAGTTTTTGATGTACAACACAACTCCGCCGCCAGGACGGGGTTCAGGTCGATCAAACCGGAGTAGACAATAACCAGGGAGCAACACTTCAGAGTCGGGAACGTACGTTGGGAGGAAAGATAAATTTTATAATATATGTGCAAGTTTCGTTTTGAAAAAGATGAATGCAAGTGTTTTCTAAAAGCAAGCTCAGAAGAGACATACCTGCAAACAGTGTATTTCTGCGGGATCCAGCCAATATTGTTCTGTTTGTCACACGATCTCGTAACCAAAACTAGAACGGTACTCCATAGAACGCATACCTACTCCAGCCTGGGGTTTACCTTTTGTATCCCACTGATGGGCCAGATCTGCATCCTCATCTTAACCACAATCTAATTGCCTTGTTCTTGGCAGCTACCTGACTAATCTACCAAGTTTCATCAGAATCCGTATCCAGAATTCTTGTATCCAGATCTGATATGGATCTTCACCAAAATCTAATCAATTTGTCCTTGTCACACACCAACCTGTCCACCAAATTTCATTTGACACCGTCCATAACTTTTTGAGGTATCCTGCTTACAGACAAACACACAAACAAACTAGAAGGGCACTTGGTAGAGGGCATACCTCTGCCACGTAATGCCTGATCCACGAGAACATATCGGGCCCAATACGTCTCTCAATGGTGAAGACTTTAAAAATAAATAATTGTTGTATCCAGATTCGGATTCAGATTTTCACCAAAATCGAATCAATTTGTCCTTGCAATACACACGTGTCCAGCAAGTTTTATCCGAATCTGTACACAACTTTTTGAGATATCCCGACAAAGACAAACAGACAGAAAGGGGTGAAAACATAACCTCCATCTTTGGTGGTGGACAAAAATATCATGCAAAAGATCGTTTTTGGCCCTATCTCTCAATGGTGAAGAATCACTTTATAAATTAAATAATTCTCATATCCACATTCAGATCTTCACCAAAATCGAATCAATTGGTCCTTGCCTTAGACACGTGTCCACCAAGTTTCATCCGAATATGTCCACAACTTTTTGAGATATCGTGCTATATATCGTTTTTGGCACTATCTCTCAATGGTGAAGATTCACTTTTAAAAATTCCGGATCCGGATCTTCCGGAATACAGTAGCCGGATCCGGATCTTCACAAAAATCTCATGAGTTCGTCCTTGTCACACACCCAAACTCTCCACCAAATTTCATCCGAATCCGGCCACAAGTTTTTGAGATATCCTGCACACAAACATTCAGAAAGGGGTGAAAACAACCTCTTTCTATCCTCGGTGGCAGAGGTAATAAACTTACACGGTGAGCAAAAACAAGTTTCCATCTTCATGACACTTTGAGCTTTGCATCGTATGTTAAGAATTGACAATCTTCAGTGTGTCTGAATTTGAAAGGCAGATAATTAAGTGAACGTTAGGGCAGATCATTTTATTGTATGCAGATAGGTAGCTAGTCTAGACCCCCTCAAAAAACAACAAAAGATTTACAATAATCATAAAACAGTTTCAATATTACAAACTCTATCATTACATTATAAATTTGTTCCTGTAACAGTTTCATTTATTTGAGGTGGTGTTTGCAACTGCGATCCCAATGCACACAAGCCTGAAACGGCATGACAGATGGCCATTATTTACAACTACAATTTACTTATCCTTGAATTAAAAGTCAACATTATTAAACTGTCACATACAACAAACCATAATTTTTATTTATTTAGACATGGCGACTTATGAACATTTCATAAAAATACAAACTACGATATAGTGCAGCCATACTTGTGCAACGCCTTCAGGAATTCTTCACACTTTCATTCTCAACTTAGTTTCATTGGTGATATATTCTTCTTTTTCATCCAAATACGATATTAAACTTATTACCTCCTCTACCGAAGGGAGATGGAGGAAATTTATTCACCCCTATTCATCTCTGTCTGTGAGCAGGATGTCTCAAAAAGTTATGACTAGATTCGGATGAAACTTGGTGGACAGGTTTGGGTGTGTGACAATGATGAATTGATTATATGTTAGTGAAGATCCAGATAACAAATTTTTAAAAAGTGATTCTTCACCATTGAGAGATGGGGCCAAAAACGATAAGTAGCATGATATCTCTAAGATTTATGGACGGATCTGGATGAAACTTGGTGGATGAGTTGTGCAGGTGACGAGAACAAGCCGATTAGATTTTGGTTGATGTCCAGGTTCAGATCCAGCCTATCAGTGGGATACAAAACTGTTCGGCCTGGCGGCAGTATGCACTCCACTGAGTGCCTACCTCAGCCAGGCCTGAACAGTTTACATTTTTCAGTTTGAGTCCTGGAATTCCTCTCATGCTGTAGTGCATTTATTGTTCCACTGTTTTCTTTTTGCCCTATTTTATTTGTAGATCCATTGCCCTTTGTTATGCCATGAACCTCAATATCCATGCACAAAAAAAAAATTCAAAAGTTTAAATGTACCTGAAAAAGAAAAGCAAAAATCAACAAGAGCGAAAGTGAGCACAATATACGCCCGAACAAGAAGGTATATACAGAATTGTGGTTGCCATGGCAACCACTTAAGATGACGAACGTATGTCACGACACACCATCTCCACAGTCTGTACCTATGTACCAAATATGAAACGTCAAAACTGAAAAACTTTGGGAGTTAGAGTGTGGATAGGAACGGACGGACGGACGGACAGACGGACAGACGGACAGACGGACAGACGGACAGACGGACAGACGGACAGACGGACAGACGGACAGACGGACAGACAGGCAGACAGGCAGACAGGCAGACAGGCAGGCAGACAGACAGACGACCAGTATTACATAATACGCCCCGATGTATATATCGGGCATATAAAAAGGACAAACGAAAATGCCTGCTATGGTCTAAGACGCTCACTTCTCATCACTTTGCTCTTTGCTGTCCTTGACATCGAACACGATGTAGGGAGCCCCAGCAAATTGGCTCCTCGAGTGCTCCAACACTCTGCATAACACACACAAAAAGAGTAAGGCAAAATTGTACAATTAATATAAAACAGGAAATGTTCTCTGTGCAAGCAGAGGTCACGTTGCACAAAGTCAGAGCACTCTGGCTGCCAAATGATTACAATCCTTTGAAATAAAAATGTTAAAATGTACTTGTCTCAATCACAGCACCCTTTTAACAAAGACCATTTCAGATAATGCCTGGCCTATATTTTGGTCAACTCCATTGCAAATTACACTGAACAACAAAAATTTTTTACTGGAGATGTGTAAAGTGATTTAGACTAATTTGGGTACGCTGATTTCAAAAATCATAACCGTTTTGCTGTATCACGTCAGGATTTTCAGTAACAGAAATATTCCCATTGCCTAGAAGTCAGGATTTCAATGAAATTTACAAAAATTCATTTATTCATTTATTTCATCATGAATGCTTCAAAATTATAGAAATTACAGAAAAACTCCACTAGAATGTAATTAAAAATGCTTTAGGCATTTGGCTTTGCGTTTGTGCTGCTCTGTGTCAGTTTCACGATGCAGGAACCAGCAGAAATCGCCCATCATGTTCGGGTTGTGCCGCCCTTGGTAACGCGACTCCATGAGTGAAATCTCTTGGTGGAATCGCTTGCCGTGCTCGTCCGAGACTGCTCCCAAGTTGTCAGGGAAGAAGTTCAGGTGCTGGTGGAGGAAATGGATTTTCAGGGACATCCTGGAGCCAAGTTTCCTGAAGGACTCCAGCAGCTGCTGCACTATTTCTTCATAGTTGTCCGTGCGCTCGTTCCCCAAGAAGTTGTCCGTCACAGCTTTGAAGCTCCTCCACGCTGCCAGCTCTTTGGGGTTTAGAGTTGTCGGAAAAGTTTCGTCCTTCATAATCTGTCGGATTTGCGGTCCAACAAAGACACCAGCCTTGATCTTGGCCTCCGACAAGGTGTTGCCAAACTTTTCCTTGAGGTATAAAAACCCACGCCCATTCAGATCCATTGCCCGTACAAAACTTTTCATCAAGCCGAGCTTTATGTGGAGTGGTGGAAGGAAAACCTTGGCTGAGTCGACAAGGGTGACACGCTTCACGTTGTGTCGACCAGGTACATGCTCTTTTCGCTCTTCCCAATCTTTCTTCGTCCAGTGATTCTTGTCGTCTCTGCTATCCCAGAGACAAAGGAAGCACATGTATTTCGTGTAGCCTGACTGCAGCCCTAACAACAGCGCCACCACTTTCAAGTCTCCGCAGATGTGCCAGTTGAAGTCATTGTACTTGATGGAATCAAGCAGCTGCCGCATAGTCTCATAGGTCTCTGTCATGCCGAACGCGTGAGCCAGTGGGACTGATGGTTTCTCGTTGCCATTGTGGAGCAAAACAGCCTTCAAGCTGTTCTTCCCCGAGTCGATGAAGAGGCGCCAGTCTGCAGGATCGTGATCACACCCAAGTTCTTTCAACAGACCGTTGATGTCACTGCAGAATGTCATCGTGTCTTCCATCTCAAAGAACTCAGCCATGTCTCTGTGACGTGCTCTGAACAAGGATATCTTGGTGTTAGGTTCAAGTAGATTCCACTGCTGCAGCCTTGATCCAAGCAGCTCTGCCTTCGCCTTTGACAGCGAGAGATCTCTTACAAGATCATTTAAGTCTCCCTGGTTCAGAAGGTGTGATTCTTGAGTGTTGGGTTCAAAAGGTTCATCATCACCATCCTCTTCACCACTGCTTACAGCTATGTTCTGATCAGCTGGAGGTGTTGGAACGGGGTTCTCGTCATCATGAGGCACAGGTTTACGAGCAGAGACGCAGTCAGCGTACTTGATGTGACCTTTATTCTTCTTGTTGAAGCCGGCGATGCTTGTGCAGCAGAAATAACAATCATCATGATGATTCTGCGGCTCACGCCATATCATGGGCACCGCAAATGGCATGCTCGCGCGCTTGCCCACCAACCACTGAGTCAAGGTTGTGTGACAGCTTGTGCAGCAGATGTGTGGTGCCCAGCTCTGTTCTTGGTCCCCCACCTTACACCCGAAGTAGTGAAAGTAGGCGGCCTTCATTTTCACTGCTGTAGATATACTTCGCTGTTGATCTTTTTGGTATACCGACCACAGACATAACAGAAGTTGTCAGGATGATTGGTACAGGAACGCCTACTCATCTTTATCTGAAAGAAAGAAATATAACAATAAGTTAACAACAATTGTACGAAATAGACATGTTAAAGACATATGTAAATTTCATTGAAATCCTGACTTCTAGGCAATGGGAATATTTCTGTTCCTGAAAATCCTGACGTGATACAGCAAAACGGTTATGATTTTTGAAATCAGCGTACCCAAATTAGTCTTAATCACTTTACACATCTCCAGTAAAAAAAAAAATTTGAAATTTGTTGTTCAGTGTTATATAACAGCTTCTTCTTCTTCTTCTTCTTCTTCTTCTTCTTCTTCTTCTTCTTCTTCTTCCTCTTGCATATGCAATATGCAGCACACGGCAGCAGGTAGTATCATTTTGCTGAAGGCTGAGCTGTGCCACTGATGCAGTTCCTCCTGCTGGTCAGAGCAGGAATTTGGAATTTTTTCAAGGTTCTGGCGGTAGCTCACCTACTCTTCGCAAAGGACACCGTGGATTGCTCCCGAAAATAAAAAAAAATAACCCGGGTTATGTATATGAAACAAAAGCATGCGTACTGCAAATGTGCATGTATAATCCATCGTGGTTATATAGTTCGGATAATTCCAACTACACCCACCACCCCCCCCCCCCCAAGGAAGAAAATGCTAAGATGGTCGAAAATGTTTTTCAAAACTTGATGGAATCTAGCAAAACTTGCAAAAGCACAACTTCAGTGCTCCCTCACTAATCCCTGAAAGTTTCAACTTCCTCAGTCAAATCCTCTCAGGAGGAGTAGATGAACACCTTACAACATACAATCCCTCCATGATATAGAGATGTTACAGTATCCCATCCATTCATCCATTGGGACCATACTCTGTGCAGAGCATTTGTGCTGCCTAAGTAGTCTCCTTGGCTATTGGGCACAATCCTGGACGGGTCGCCACTCTGACACAGATTTCCAGCAAGCTGGCACTCATTTTGCCGACCTCAGAAGGATGACAGGCAGTCAACCCCACCTGGTATTAATTCAAAAAGAAAAGGGGGATTTGAACTCAGGATCCCAGGATCACAAGCCCACCACCCTAACCATCAAGCCAACACCAGGCATATCTGTCCCATCAACCCATAAACATTGAAAAGGTCCTTTGGAAGAACACTTCATTTAACAAAAGGGTGAGGAAGGAAGAGTGGGTCTTACAAGTCCGTTAGCAACATGTTGTTGTAGAAGTGAGCTGATGGGAAGGAGCAAATGGCATGGTGCATGCGACACTGCACATTGAGATAAATAGGAGACCAGTTTGGGTCTTCTTGCAGACAGAGCAACAGCCTCTCAAACAGGGAGCGCCCGTAGCCTAAGTCTTGAGCTCTCTAAAGTGTCGGAAGAAGAAGAAAAAAAAATCACAAAAGCAAACAAACAAAAGTGTTGAGTAACAAATGCAAACTCTACGAAAATGCAAAATGAATTTCAAACTGAACTTGCATGTCATTTATATAATAGCGCATGATGAGGTTCATACTATATTGGGTCCTTTATTAATAATTTTGAAAAGGAAGTGAATAGAGTAAGAAAGGGGAAGAACAGAGGGAGAGTGAAGGTGCATGGATTGGGAGGTGAGTGAGAAGGAAAAGGAAAAGATGGGAAACAGGGGAGGGGGGGGAGGAGGAAGGGAGCAGAACCTCAAATGTTCCCTCATTTTTATGTAATTTGTAGACGACCTCAATAAACTCGCTCACATTGCAATGGCATCCTTTATAGAGCAACTGGATTGAAAAAGATAACGTGTAATACTGGCTACCACCAGGTGGCATTTGTGGCCTACCTCGGCACATTACATGTAGACAGAAAAACAAACAAATGCAAACAAGAAAAAGAGCAATCAGAGATTACAGCCCCTTCCCAGAACTTGTTTTGTGTGGTGTTTGTGTAATGGTGTGCTATGTAAGTAATAAGAGACATAATTAGAATTCCACTTTATAACGACTAGCAGTGATGACCGGGTACCAAGACGCCCCACTTTGAGAGGACAGCTGACCCTGACCCATGACGTTTTATATTATTATTCAATTGAATTTAGAATGAGATTAAAATAAATTCAATTCAAATCAAATGGAAGACCAAAAAAGTACACTCCTGCATTGGAGTAATCAGAAGGAACCTAAATAAGCAAAAAGCAAAGATGAAGTCATCAGGAGGAACCCGGATAAGATTCACATTTCAGCTGCTACTCCTCTCCCATCAAACCAATCCAGGCACAGCCAAGTGAGCCTTATTTATTTAAAAAAAAAAAAAAACGAACCCTAACAAATCACACTCTCTCACTATGTCTCTCTGAAAAGACTGTTTGCACCCCCCCCCCCCCCCCGCCATCGACTTTCTCAACAATCCACTTTGAAGAAATCCTTTCATTCAAGCTTCTGGGTCTCACTATCTGCCATGATTTTTCCTGGGTAAGCCACATTTCCAACCTGGCCTCCAAAGCCAGTCACCGACTGGGAATCAGTCCGCCGACTGGGAATTTGCATGCAACGACTGCCTCCATTTTAGCTGCACCTGAGGACGTCTCTGTGAAGAGTTGCTGAAGAGTTGACCAAACAAATGCTTTTTAATGCAAGCTGCTCTGAATTTATCACACACTTCAAGGGTCCTCTGATTTTTTTTTTTTATGCGTGCATGTATGTAGACAAGTCACACAGCCTTTAAACAGTAAAATCGTCATAAAACTGGCAATGGCCTTGTCACATGCCTCTCGAGGGTGCAAGGTCCTTTGCAAATGTAGACGTCAAGCATTGATAGTCAGAAAATAAGAATGGTGACCACCAGTAATTTATTTTATTTTTAATCAAGGTATTTGTACTCAAAATCCTGCCAGTCTCACCCTGTCAATCCAGAAGAATTATCAAACTAATGCACCTCTCCGTTTACATTGTCAGTCACTGGAGGAGGTTCAGTCTCTTGAATTTTGAGGCTTCATCATCAACCATGACCTTTCCTGGACCGACCACATACCAAGTAATCCATCCATTGGGACCATACTCTGTGCAGAGCGTTGGTGCTGCCTGAGCAGTCTCCTTGGCTACTGGCACAATCCTGGACAGGTCACCACTCCGACACAGGATAGCAGCATGCTGGCACTCATTTTGCCGACCTTGGAAGGATGACAAGTCGAGTTAACCCCACCTGGTATTAATTCAACAGCTGAGTGGGGTTTAAACTCAGGACCCAAGAATCCCAAGCCTACCACCCAAACCATTAAGCCAACACCAAGCATACCCAGTAATGCTAGCCTCGAAAACCAGCCGCAGACTGGGCATCCTCCGTCAATCCAAGTCTTTCTTTGAAAAATCAAACAAAACAGTCAAATTGTGTGCGGAGGTGGTGTGGTCAACAGCTTGCTTTCTTTAGCCGCGTCTCGCGTAGCGAACGCTGGCTCTTAGAGAGCTCCGCGTTGTTCTTCTTGTTGTTGTTCTTCTTCTTCTGGTGAAGACAAAACCTTTATTGACTGGTGGAATGACGCGGCTCTTGGACACATTTGTCCTTGTTTAAACAGGGAAAACAAACTCAACTGAGGGTAATTTTAAGTAAATCCATATGGCTCACAACATGTGCATCCATCTTCAATCAGGCAAGTCAGAAAACATTTGCAAATCTCATGGCTAAATTCTCCATATAGTCTCCTTCCTCAAAATCATGGTGGTGCATTTTCCAATCCATCTCTGGTGCATGATTCCCCACTGCAGGCTTTGCCTGAGATCAAGTAGAATGTCTGAACTCCAAATTTCGTGTTCTTAAAAACCCACATTGTTGTTGCCATCTTACCCCTTCGTAACCAGTGCCAAACTGGACTTTGTGTTTTTGTCACCCAACAAGGTAAGGGAATTTCTGTGCACTCATCCCTGCTTCAGAGACTAGGCTATATGGCATCAGTGCACATGTTTTCAAAATCCTGTTCTGCTTCTCAATCTGCACTATTCAGGATGTCCTGCTTTGGCCACCCACAGTCTACCTGGAAGTCAGCAAATATCACTCACTTCCACAGGATGTGTGCAAAAACAGATCCTATCAACGACTGACCAGTAAGCTTGTTTTCAATTGGAAGCAAAGTCATTGAATCGATCATTGCTGTTGATGTCAAGTCTCCTGTTTTCACAAGGCCTCATCTCTTCCCATCATTTTGGATTGTGTCCCAGTCACAAACTGTGTAAATGCTGCTGCTCCTCTCTCAGTAATGACGATAGGCCCTACATCTCAAATGAAAGGTCAAGGTCCTCTCCTTGGACACATCTCAGGTGTTCCACATATTCTGGAATCCTGGTTTGTTGCCAAGCTCTCTACCTGTAGCATACAACATTGCCTTCAATCCGAGACTTTGACTTGCTCCACTCATGCAGTCAACACATTACTGTCAATGGAACCCTCTCCACTCTTCTCCTCTCCTCTCCCAGTGGTGGTTGGAATGCCCCAATACAGCTTTGGCCCATCTTATTCATCATCAACAGAAACAACCTTTCAGATGCTCTGGAAAAAAACCCTCTCTTCCCTTTTCCAATTGACACCACATTGCATCACACAGCACCCCATCCTACTCATCAGGCAGACACAGCAGCTGTGTCATTCTGCTGATGTGGAAATTATTATAGGCTGGTCTGATAAATGGAACATATCCTTCAATCCTGTAAAATCACACTGTTTTACTCTGTCGCTCCAAAATTGTCAAACTCGCCCACATCTCTTTTTCCATGGTCAGCCACCAGAAGAGGTTCAGTCTCTTGAACTTATCAGCCTCATATTCAACACATGATCGCTCCGAGACCAACCATGTAGCAAACTGGCCTCAAAAAACCAGCCGTGGGTTGCAGACTGGGCCTCCCCCATCATTCTGAGTTTTTCCTTGAAAAATCACAGCTCCTTACATTCTCTACAGGGTCTTTGTCCATAGTTCAATGGTGTGGTGCCCTCTCCGATGAGATGGTGCCCCCGATCGCATGTCTGTCTATCCTGGATTCGGTGGAATCCAAAGCTCGAATCATAATTGCAATCTTCCACATTAAAGTGAAATTACAAAGTCTGTAGCTCTCCATGAGCAGATTGACGGCATCTTGTTTTTTAACTGCATCTCCTCCAGTCTTCCTGCACTCTCAGCTCTCTGACACTCAACAACCGCAAAATGCATGCGGCTTACCCAACTGTTGCCCCACTTCCTGTTCATAATTTGTCAGCTTTCTCTTCCCTGAACCTCAATTTTGTAAAAAATTAAAAAATGAAAAAAAATAAAAATAAACACAAGTCTGGAGACGCGATGGTTCACGAGCAATGTGCACGGTGGCCTTTTTTATTTTTCGACCTTCGAGGGGACGCCACGGGCAAACTGGCGGGAATCGGGAATAACGTAAATGATGAAAGTTGTAGTACTCGAAGGGCACTACTTGCATACCAACTTTCATTCGAAACAGTTGAAAACCCGAGGAGCTCGATGCCCAATTTATTGATTTTTTTGACATTTTCTAAGTCCGTGACCATGTGACCTTGACCTTGGGACGAAAATGAAAAAAAAAAAATCGAGCTCCGTGGGGCTATGCAGGTGCCATTGGGCTAACCAAATACCGAAACCCTGCCAGATTCGACAAACCCCCTCAGAGATGTAACTTGAAATCGGCTACCCCCTAAAAACAAGTGTTTTTTTTGGGCGTGGCTCCACCCATAATGGGCGCACCATTCCCATTCTCAAGAAAACACTTCTACATCATGATATAAACCTCCCACCAAAATTTTATCAGGATCAGATCAAAACCCATGGAGCTATGCTCGGGACAGACAGACAGACAGACACACACACACCCATAACGAATATAGTGGTCACTTACTGACTCGTGAACCAAAAAGAGGATATAATTTGTTTTGGTCTGTAACTTTTCATAATCCCCCCAAAAAGGTTTCACAATTTTCATAATAACATAATCCTTTGATGACAGCCATATTAAGGATCTTTACTCACAAAGCTATTCAGATAAATGTGGCTCTGACTCTACATTTTCATTATTTATATGAGCATGCAGCAATGCCGATGATGCAGTGTCCACTATTGAATGGAGGCCAAATAAAAAATAAAATAAACCAATGTCACCCGCAGGGTGACCCGTATCTTGCCAAAAGGTGACCACGTGTGACTTCTTTAAGGTCACACTGAGGTGAACAGAGCTACTATCCACCAGGAGTAACTCCTTGAGGAATATCTGCCTACGAGAGATTCCGATGAGAATCGTTTTACAGAGTAACATGAAAAATATGCGTTTGCCTCATAACGTCACCAAATGACGTCATAATGTCTCAAGCTTGACATATCTAGAAAGCACTCATCGAGGTGTTCAATTTGAGGTACTACACGATATGGTTCCTAAAACTTGAAAATTTGACCTTGGGGTCAAATATGTTTGACCTTAGGCGCTAACCATGAAGGTCAAGGCCAATCGCCACCAAAAATTAATCAGCTGAGCGCCAGACCATGAACTATATTCCCATGAAGTTTGAAGACGATCCGATCAAAATTACTCAAAAAATAAGGGTTTCGTCGACTCCCCTGATTTGCGACAAAGTGACCTTGACCTTCAAAATGTTGTGCGCTGAAAGGGTCCTCTATAGGCCTCTGATATGCGAAGTTACAAAAATTTCCAATGATAACTGTGCTCTGCAGATTTTTTTATATGTGATTACAGACAAACAAAAAAAACAAACAAACAAAAAAAAAACATACAAGCTGACTAATCGTCCGGCAGATATGTGAAATATTCTGGTAGTTTTGTGCCTTTGATGATACAAGCATGAAATTTATAGCATACCCTTAGGAAACATTTTGGATATAGGGACATTCCAGATTACCCCAAGGGTCAAAATTGTGGCCATTTTACAAAATGGCTGCCACGAATAACAAATTCTGCCTACAAGGTCAGCAAAGTCATATGTGCTTGGTGCAAAACACAATGTAGTGAGTATAATATGATTATTATCAACTAGTATGCACATGCTTCATTATCTACTTCATATTTGACTAAAAAAATGCATCTACGGTGGTCTATGAGGGACACAGATAACAGTTTACCATCGCAATAATGCATGGCTGGAACAAGAGCTCTGCAATATGATCATGCATGTGAATGTTACCTGAATATTGTTTCTGGAAATATAAATAGATCAAAAATCAAATTTGGTGAAAGGAACTTAGACTCCATGAATATTTCCCACGAGCCCACGAGCAGAATAACGCATTAGTTAAGGGTGACGGAGGAGCTGTAGGCCTGACAGAGAATCCCGCTGCATTACGCCGCTGGATGGTATCTGGTCCAGAGATGGCCAGAGTGATGGCTGAGTTCCAGGCCACATCAGAGACCAAGAAGGCTGTTCACAAACACCACGAGCAGACCAAGCACACACAGGTAGCCTTTGCTAGAGATGTGCGTTCACTCACTCAAGTCATGGGGGAGATGGGCAACCCATTTTGTGATGACAGCAAGGATCTCCTGGTGCTAGACAGCAGAGACCTGGCAGACCCAGCAGTTATCAATACTGTACACCAGATCGAGAAGCTAGGACAAGAACCGCATGACTGCTATGTCCATGAGAGACTTATCAACCAGACAAAGCCCATCACCGACCCAATCAAGAGAAACAACCTCCCTCTCTTCAGCCGACCTCCAGTCAGAGAGAAGTCAAGAGCACAGCTGCAGGTTTCATCTCTGAAGAACGACTGCTCCCTGTTCTCCAGGTTGTTCATTGCGTCCCAGATACGTGATGGAAATCTTGATGAGTTCTTCGCACATGAGAACCAAGCATGTCCCCCTGCACTGTCACACATGGGCAAGATGAGACTTGGAACAAAGTCTGATCTGGTTGGCTGCTTAGAAGATCTGGTCCCTCCACAGGAGAATGCTGCTGCTGCTGCTAGTCTAGCAGTTGAAGTCATCATCCTTGATGGTGCAGCAATCATCAGTATGCTGCCACCTGGCACAGCAAAGACCTTCAACGAGAATGCATCAGAAGTATTCTTGCCATACATCACATCTCAGCTGCAGCATACGAGCAGGATGGATATTGTCTGGGATGAATACCTCACAGACAGTTTGAAGGCAGACACTAGGAAGAAGCGAGGCAAAGGCATCAGGAGACGAGTCGAGCCATCTAGTTCCATTCCTGTAAACTGGCAGACCTTTCTTCGCACAGATGAGAACAAGATGGAGTTGTTTGACTTCCTAGCCACCAGAGTAGCAACAACAGACACAGACAAACAAGTCATCAGCACCCACCACAAAGATGTGGTTTGTACGCAGGCCCAAGATGTTGCTGGTCTTGCCCCTTGTAGCCATGAAGAGGCTGACACAAGAATGCTACTCCATGCTGAAGATGCTGTGAGGCAGGGATACAGCAAAGTGTCGATCCGTACAGTAGACACTGATGTCGTGGTCCTTGCAGTGACAGCAGCTGGACGTCTGGACATTGATGAGCTCTGGGTTGCTTTTGGCACAGGAAAGAACTTCAGGTTCTTGGCAGCTCACGAGATGTCTGTGGCACTGGGACCTAACAAGTGTCGAGGTTTGCCATTCTTCCATGCCCTCACTGGATGAGACACCGTTTCAAGCTTCGGAGGCAGGGGGAAGAAAAAGCATGGGAAACCTGGAAAGCCTGTGATGAGGTCACTGTTGTCACTGCAGCATTCTGTGCCTTGGCTGCCACACCAACTCCTTCAGCCGTAGATGACCACATGGATGCACTGGAGCGTTTTGTTGTTGTGCTCTATGATCGCACCAGTTGCCAGGAACATGTCAATGAGTGTCGCAAGCATCTGTTCACCCAGAATGGCAGATCAATAGATGCTCTCCCACCAACTCGTGAAGCCCTGAAACAGCACATCAAGAGAGCTACCTACCAAGCCGGCTACTGTTGGGGCCAGATGATGAAGTCCACACCAGAGCTCCCATCGCCCAGTGACTGAGGGTGGGTTCACACCGATAATGGCTGGGACATATACTGGACAACCCTCCCAGAGGCAACTGAGGCATGTCGGCAACTACTAAGGTGTGGCTGCAAAAAGGGATGCAGACGACAGTGCAAGTGTGTCAAGGCTGCACTCCAGTGCACAGCTCTATGTCACTGTGGTGGGGAGTGTACAAGAGAGTAGAACTGGGACAAGAGAGATCACAGATGATAATTATGTAACATGTACACATGTATCCATGCATCATAGTAGACTCTGTTACCTGGATCTAGAGGTTCCACTGTATAATTTTGACTCTGTAAGTTGATGTTGGGATCAAACAGAAGCACTTCCTCTGAGTTCAAGAGTGTTAAATGAACAACAGTCATTCCATGGTGCTTGATAACAGTTTTCTGAAGAGTTTGTTGTAGAAAACCATCCAAAAGTGCAAAAATGCACCAAAAAATGACCAAATTAATGGTTTATTCACGCTTTGTCACCTTTATTTGCTATTTCTTATTTGCTAGAATCTATATTTAGTTTAAAAAAAACCACTGGTATGCTTCTTAAATATAGTTGTATCCACATGTATCCTCCTTGTACAACACAAAATCGGCTATTTTGTAAAATGGCCGCCATTTTGGCTCTGGGAAGAATCTGGAATGTCCCTATATCCAAAAATCTTTGTAAGATACTGCCCTAGCAGTGTGCCAAATTTCATGCTTGTATCATTAAAGGCACATTTTTTTCACATATCTGCCGGACTATAACATATCTTGCAAAAACTTCGCTTTGGCAAGATAAAAAAAAAATAACAAGTCTGGAGACGGCGATGGTTCATGAGCAATGTACACTGTTCGCCTTTTTTATTTTTAGCAGCGTCTCGCGTAGCGAACGCTGCTCTAAGGGAGCTCGGCGTTATTCTTCTTCTTCTTCTTCTTCTTCTTCTTCTGACAAAACCTTTAGGACTCAGCTCTTTTATATACAGGATCCGGATCTCCTTAAATACTAAACACCTGTACACATCCTCGCATTGAGGGTGCCTTTTGAGAGCGTCTATCATGAACTTTTAAATATATTCGGACATTTGCTTTTAAGTTTCGAAAAGTTCACGTTACTATTTAAAGATTATTCCATTTAATATATTGTAATTTCGTAAATACACTGTTTTCTCGTCATGAACGAAGATCGTCAATGACGGACGTGACGTGACGGCACGTGAAGAAATATCGGAAGTTGTTGTTGTTGTTTTTATTTTTATTCTTCTTCCTCTTCATGTTCTTCTTCTGGTGAAGACAAAACCTTTAGGACGCTGCTCTTGGACACATTTGTCCTCGTTTGACCTTCGAGGGGACACCATGGGCAAACTGGTGGGAATCGGGAATAACATAAATGATGAAAGTTGTAGTACTCGAAGAGCACTACTTGCATATCAACTTTCATTCGAAACAGTTGAAAACCCTAGGAGCTCGATGCCCAATTTATTATTTTTTTTTGACATTTTCTAAGTTCGTGACCTTGTGACCTTGACCCTGGGATGAAAATGAAAAAAAAATCGAGCTCCGTGGGGTTCAGTGTGTGCATTGGGCTAACATTGGCAGGTGCCATTGGGCTAACCAAATACCGAAACCCCTGCGAGATTTGACAAACCCCCTCGGAGAAGATGTAACTTGAAACCGGCTACCCCCTAAAAACACGTTTTTTGGGCATGGCTCCGCCCATAATGGGCGCAGCACGCGAATTCTCCGGAAAACACTCGATCATGAATCAAACCTCGCACCCTAATTTTATCAAGATCGGATCAAAACCCACGGAGCTATGCTCGGGACAGACAGACAAGCCGGTAGGCGGACATGGGTAGTCGATCAAGTCGAATTTAGTCGTTTTTCAGCCGTTACTAGCCAACAAAAGCGTCCATAGCAACGGTTCTCACACATAACTAGGACATTCCATTAACCTACCATACCAGTTTCATGTATATCTGACTCATAGTCTCTGAGATATAACGAACTTCGTTTTTTTGTTTTCGACCAGGGTTCATTCAAAGTCTATCTTCTCCCACAGTTTTCATAGGATCAGGCTGGAAATTTTTGACAATATGGCTGAATGTACTGCCCACAGTCGCTCGTGGCCAGATTTTTGATTTTCAAAAAAAAAAAATGAGATTTTTTTGAAAATTTCAAAGGTCCGTTGCTAGGCAACAGATGGGTCCATAGCAACGGTTCTCATTTGCACACAACTCGGTCATGGTATGAACCTACCAACCAAGTTTCATCGAAATCGCCATTGTATTAACGGAGCATTGGACCGAACAGATATACATACAGACAGACAGACAGACAGACATATCGACGGAAATACTGATAATAAGGGTAGACTAGATCGACTACCCAACAAACATATCGACGGAAATACTGATAATAAGGGTAGACTAGATTGACTACCCAACACACACCCATAACCAATATAGTGGTCACTTACTGACTCGTGAACCAATATGGCGGATCAGGGAAGAAAGGTGATAGAGCTACAGGATGACCCCCAAAAAGTGGGCCCCAGGAAAAGTTTAATAACTTCAATATTGTCCAATTAAACTTAACAAAATTCGCAGATCGTGTTACTCACTCATAATCAAGATATCACTGAAAATTTCAGTTGTCTACAATGAGTTCAGTTGTCTACAGGGGGGGAGTTCAACCAGGAGGGGGTTACTGGAGGAATGTGTGCATCCATGAGGACGTGCTGAGGGTGAGAGGGCTGAAGGAGTAGCGGAAACTTGATTAAACAGAGATAGTTAAAAAAAAAACAACAAAGACAGCACCAAATATGTTTGTGATGCAAGAGCAAGAGGTAACTGTTCTTCTGCCTCATCATGGGATGTGTCTGTATGTTGAAATTTGAGATTCCAGATTCTAAAAGAGACAGATGTGATGCAGGAGTGCCAACCCATAGTGGAAATAAAAGCAGTACTTTGTTGACCTATGGACAAAGACCTTGTAAGGTTTTGAGTAGTTTTGATTTTTCAAGGAATGACGCAAAGAACAACACAGGGTGGTTAGCCTGTGGCTAGCTGTGGGGGCCAGCTGCAAGGATATCTCTCTATGTCTGTCTGTCTGTCTGTCTGTCTGTCTGTCTGTCTGTCTGTCTGTCTCTCTCCCTTATGCAGGGCCACATATTTTAAAGTTACAAACTCCACACCTGGGGAAACAACTTTGTGTGGGGGTTAACCTCGGCTGCGTGGCCAAGGCCTCACACGGGGGTGTGGTAAATTTTTAAGGCAAATGTGTACTGTGAAGCACCATCTAATGATGGCAGAGGGTATTGCAATTTTCTTTTTTGCCTGGGCAACACTGAAGTTAAAGCAATCTTCGCATGGGTAAATTTGTCACCCTTGCCTTCTCCTCCCCCCACCCCCCAAATGGAGGGGCCTTTCAAACTGTCATCGTGGGTGAGACATTTCTAGCGGGAAGAGACATCAGGACGAGTGTGGGGCAAAGGGGGGAGGAGGGGTTAAAGCACTCCACACAGGGAAATTTGTCCTTCTCCCCTTCTTCCCCACCCCCCGAAATAAAAAAACGGAGGGCCTGTCAAAGCTTGTCTTCGTGTGTGAGACATTTCTATCAGGAAGATGGGGGGCAAGGGGGGGTGGGACATGAGGACGGGTGACGGGAAGGAGATGTGGGGGGGAGGGGGAGGGGTTAAAGCACTCTATGCACGGGTAAATTTATCTTCCTTTCCTTCTCCTTTTTTCCCAAAATGGAGGGGCCTGTCAAAGTGGGAAAAATAACCAGAGGGAGCTGGGGACATCATGTCATCTCTAGCAGCAAGAGATGTACAGCTGGGGTGAGGTGGATGGGAGAAGAGGTGGAAACTACAAACTCTGAGCTCAGATTATAGATACAACTTTGTGAAGGAAGTAAACATGAGCTATGTGGCCTTGGCCTCAGCGGCTGTTTTGAGTCCACAAAGTGATGTCAAAGTGACCAACATAGCAATTTTTGGCAAACCGTCCAACTAATTGATCCGTCAGCAAAGCGACGGTGTAGGCTCTGCTGGCAAATGATAACAGAGGAGAGAAAATATAGAAAATGGCCTGGGTGTGCAATGGCAAATTCAATTGTACATCTCGTAGAACAATGTTACTTCAATTTTGCAGGCTTAATTGGGACCCCACCAATAACAAAAGCAGTTTCAGAACCCCAGGAGTTTTTTGTCAGTCGAAGCAAAGCCCAATATAAGACATGCAAATTCCAGAGACTCAAAATGGTTGCCACCATAAACAGAATATATTACTCATGAAAGGATGCATCCAAATTACTCATGAAAGGACTCAAATGTAAGCAAACCATTAACTAGAACATGTTTTTCGTCAAAAATTTAAAACATGAAAAAAGGTGTTGCATGAACACTTTCATTTGGCAGTCACACGTCTCCTTTGCCACCTGCATCTTAGACACAAGTTTTCTGATTTCAATGTCCACATCCGCAGATTTTAGAAAGCTTGCTCCACATTGGGACAAAACAAAATACAACACATCCATGGCTCAAGGCCCACAAACAACCCAACCCTCCTCCCCCCTCCCCACACCCAGCCATGCCTTGGAGAGAACAGAAGGTTGGAGTTGCTCCGGATCACCCACAAGTACCATTTTGCAGCACTTATTAAGTAGAGGGACCAGTGAGTTTATCTCGGTACTCTGGGCAGCCTGCCAACAAAAAAAACAAAAAAAAAATAAGAGAAGAATAAGAAAGAGGAAGAAGTAAGACAATACCATACTCACAATGAGAAGAGCAAACCTAATAATCTACAAACAGGGTATTTCAGCCAAGGTAATCGAGGGACAGGTAAAGGCCATTTAAGCAATCATGACTGTGCTGTGTCCGTATTTTAGTCCTCCCACTTAATACAGGGTATTGTCGATTATGCACAGCCAACTTAAAGGTCCCCTGACATGCCAAAGTACATAAATTTCATTTATATATGTCCTAGAGGAGTTTTTCATCGTGATTTCAGATCTGACAATGTTTTCTCACAATATTCATTCTGTAAAATGTAAAATTATAAAAAACAAATGTCTTCGGGAACGCCCCTAAAAATTCTCCTGAAAGGGGCTTAACCCACATGACGTCATATACAGTATGTCAAATGCTGAACATTAATTACTCGGGTTGGTGGTCTACGTGATTCTATTGGCTTGCTGTGTGTTTCCACATTTGATTGGTCGACTCAATCGCTTCGTTCATTTCTGCGTTAAAAAAAATCAAACATTTGTTTTTGAATAATGGATGACATGGACTTTCACTTGTCTGGCAACGACAGTGAGTGTGAGAGAAATGAAGGATTTTGGTCTGAATCAGATGGAGAATTGTCGGATAACGTAGTCGCGGGAGGTGAAGTTCAGGCAGCTGGAAATTAAATACGGCCTTACCAGTTTGAGCCCGAAGCAGGACAAGCAGAGAAAAATGGCGATGAAATTCCCGGAGTTCATGATGATCAGGAGGACATCGAAGGAAGACTCGGAAATAACAACTGGTTAGACTAAATCCTATTCGTAATTCAATAATGTAAATTCGACTTGCATACTGCTCGATATCAGAAATATTTCAGTAAGGTGATGTGAACAGCGCAGCGGACATGTTGCCCCGCGGCGAATTAATCACAAACAAGGCCGGCGCATGTCATGGGCCGTATCTCTCCGGCATAAAACGAAGCAATCTCGCTGTCCGGATATGATGAAAACTTGTGTGCAGAACACATCTTGTGACACAATTATCTCGAGTAGTCCGATAAATCTGGCGTTGTTGCATTTTTATTTATTTTATTCCTACTCTCGTCATGTAGCACCAGTAGAAAACAATGAAAAAAGAGAATAATAAATAAAAGCTACAGCACGTCAGATTTATCGGCCTAGTCAGACGGACGACGGATTTATCGGACTAGTCTAGAGTCTAGACTCCAGAGATCTCGAATCAATCCACTCTGTGCGAGTTACTGTATGTGACGTCACGCTGCGATTCGCTGAAGTCAACTTTTTTTAGGGGCGGGGCATAGCAAGTTGTGAAAAGCACAATAAATGATCGAAATATTCCTCTAATTATCCCATTTTTGATTAAAAAATAAAACATGGGTGATTTCTTCACTAGGAAGGTCAAGTTAATTTATAAATAACAAGTTTATTTTGCATGTCAGGGGACCTTACAAGCAGCAAATTTATCCATGATGTTGGTCCACAAGAGCCTGCTGCTTTCTGAGTTTATTGCTGTAATATTAATGCCCTAAATGTTGATAAGCTGGCTCGCTTTTTGCCTTTATGTGAAAGACTGTGCCCCACAATACAGCTTTACTTTGTGAAGTACAACAAGAGCATTTTAATGCCTCAATTTTTCACCGAGTTGCTTCGAGGGGGTGTTACAAACCCATGGGTGAGGGAAGACATAAACCCAGCTGAGCACTTTGACATGAAAAATGTAACAAAGTGACAAGATAGACAGGAGGTGGATACCCAGTACAGGAAAAGTGTATGCAACTCTCCCACCAGCAGCAAGTTGGTGGGGATTGTATTTTATACAAGTTTACATCTGGCCTTCCTCCTGCTATTAATATTTGAGCTCCTGCTATCCTCCTCCTCCTCCTCCTGCTATCTTCCTTCCTCCTGCTAACTTCTATGCTATTAAAATGAGGTCACACTTATTACTCAAGAGTCCCTCACCTGCTCACCTTCCCAAAGTCCAAAATTGTTTCCAACCTGCATCAATTCATCCCCTTACTCTCCAAATTATGGAAATGTCTCCCTGTGTCCATCGTCTCCTCATCCTCACCTCAATCTTTCAAATGTGCTGCTCATCACGACCTCACACATGCACATCTACCATCACTTATACACACGCTAATTCTTTCCCACTCTGTTCCTCGCTTGGCCATTGTTACTCATTTTTGTGCAATTCCACTATTTCTTTAATTACATTATTCAGCTGAGGCTGAGCGGAGCGTGGTCAAGGCCGTTTATCCCTGCAACGTAAAACACCCTGCAGGCCCTGCAACCCATGCCTGCAGAAAATTGATTTTTTATGATGCCGGCCACATTTTCCATCCAGTCATCATGTAACTTCGTATGAAGCTAACTTTTATCATTGCACACATTTCTTATTAAGTCAACTTGGTTGTCGGGATGGCTTTGCAGGACAAAAAATACAAGTTGATGAGTCTCTGTCGTGTTGAGAAAGAGATGCAGAGAGTGCATTGAACACGCGCAAGCACATCTACACTTACCACAGCGGATATTAACGTGCCAATATTTTCAAAAAAGAAGTTCCAATATATATTCACAGACAAGGGTCCTTTACACATGGTGGCAATCTTCAATCGTTCAACTGTTTGATAGTCATACGTGGTGGCCTGCAAGTTTTTTGGGGAGGATTCGGAGGGGTACACACATTCAAAAAGATTGGGAGCCACTTGCTTGAATGCTGAGCATGAAGCGAGCAAGCAGCAAGTACCATTTCAAAAGTATTTCATATAACTCGGCTCGGGTCAGAATCACAGCCAACCTTCCAAACTCAGAGTGGATGTTCGAACCACAATGCCAGTTTGGTTGAGAAACCTCATTATTGTATTTGAAGTCTAAATTAATGTATTGTACAATATTTTCACTGAGTGGGCATTTGAGAAAATCTTATTCTGATTATACAACTGTTATTAATGTTCAAATCTGGCACAAGATTGTCTGTAACTGTTCTGATAACATAACTGTGCCGACACCACATATATGACAATAAAATCACACCTATTTAGGGAAGAGATGCTTTTACACTACCGGTCGAAAGTTTTAGAAGACCCCCATTTTTCAGTTTTTACTGAAATTTAAGCAGTTCAAGTTGAGTGAATAACCTGAAATAGTACAAAGCTAAGCAGTAAACTGCCGGAGGTAAAAAAAAAAAAGAAAGAAGATGCTTCGGTTACCAAAAACTGAAAAATAATGTAAGTTTCAGAGTTGTTAAAAAGGCCCTTTAAAACGAACAAGTAATGGGTTAGTAACTGCAGCTGTTCTGCAGCAATGGAGGTAAATTAAGCCTTGAAAGTTGATGCAAACAATTCCTACAGGTGTCCCAACTTTTGTTGATTAGTTACAAACCCTCTGTCTGTATAAAAGCAGTGTTGGAACAGACTGTGTTGCTGCACCCTCTGAAGCATTATTTGGACAATATTGCACTGCAGGAAGTAGGATATTGCCATCATAATGGCAAGAAAAAGACAATTAATAAAGGAAGACAGACAGACCATCATTACCCTTCAAAGTGTAGGTCTTTCCTTTAGAGAGATTGCAAAGGGAGCCAAGGTGTCAGTGAGTACAGCTTCCTACACCATCAAAAGGCACTTGGAAACTGGAAGAAACTCTGACAGGAAGAGGTCTGACAGACACGTTTCTGAAAGTCAAGAGTTTGCGTGATTGGTGCTCAGAGGACAGCAGCTTCAAGCACAGCTTAACACTGGTCGAAGTAAAGAAGTCACAGTTTCAACTGTGAAAAGAAGACTTCGAGCTGCAGGTTTGACAGGTCGAGTGGCAGTAAGAAAGCCAATGCTAAGATGGCAAAATAAGAAAATGAGGCTTGCCTGGGCCATGAAGCACCACCAGTGCATGATTGAAATTTGTAAGAAGGTCTGATGGACCGATGAATCAAAATTTGAAATCTTCGGTTCCTCACGCAGGGTTTTTGTATGCCGTCGAGTAGGCGAAAGGATGGTTCCT
>NC_140961.1:136006927-136034427 GCF_056783735.1 Eptatretus burgeri
AGAAGAAGAAGAAGAAGAAGAAGAAGAAGAAGAAGAAGAAGAAGAAGAAGAAGAAGAAGAAGAAGAAGAAGAAGAAGAAGAAGAAGAAGAAGAAGAAGAAGAAGAAGAAGAAGAAGAAGAAGAAGAAGAAGAAGAAGAAGAAGAAGAAGAAGAAGAAGAAGAAGAAGAAGAAGAAGAAGAAGAAGAAGAAGAAGAAGAAGAAGAAGAAGAAGAAGAAGAAGAAGAAGAAGAAGAAGAAGAAGAAGAAGAAGAAGAAGAAGAAGAAGAAGAAGAAGAAGAAGAAGAAGAAGAAGAAGAAGAAGAAGAAGAAGAAGAAGAAGAAGAAGAAGAAGAAGAAGAAGAAGAAGAAGAAGAAGAAGAAGAAGAAGAAGAAGAAGAAGAAGAAGAAGAAGAAGAAGAAGAAGAAGAAGAAGAAGAAGAAGAAGAAGAAGAAGAAGAAGAAGAAGAAGAAGAAGAAGAAGAAGAAGAAGAAGAAGAAGAAGAAGAAGAAGAAGAAGAAGAAGAAGAAGAAGAAGAAGAAGAAGAAGAAGAAGAAGAAGAAGAAGAAGAAGAAGAAGAAGAAGAAGAAGAAGAAGAAGAAGAAGAAGAAGAAGAAGAAGAAGAAGAAGAAGAAGAAGAAGAAGAAGAAGAAGAAGAAGAAGAAGAAGAAGAAGAAGAAGAAGAAGAAGAAGAAGAAGAAGAAGAAGACGACGACGACGAAGAAGACGAAGAAGAAGACGAAGAAGAAGACGAAGAAGAAGAAGAAGAAGAAGAAGAAGAAGAAGAAGAAGAAGAAGAAGAACAACGCCGAGCTCTCTATGAGCAGCGTTCGCTACGCGAGACGCTGCTTATAACTCATTCAACCAGTTTGAATGGAGAAAAGGAGTCATTCTGCTGTTTTGTGTCACTGTGTGTAGCACAATGTACATGGAGAAAAAAAAGAAAATTTGAGAATTGTCTGAGGAAGTCAGATACAAGATTGTAGCGAAACATGGACAATCTCAAAAAGTTACAAGTCCATCTCCAGACACCTTGATGTTCCTGTGTCCACCAAACACAATGTTATCAGGAAGTTTAAGGCCCATGGCACTGTAGCCAACCTCCCTGGATGTGGGTGCAAGAGAAAACTTGATCGAAGATTGCAGAGAAGGATTGTTCGAATGGTGGAGAAAGCACCGCGATCAACCTTCAGACACAAGGTACAACAGTTTAAACTCGCACCATCCGTAGCAAACTCAATGAAAGGGGGTTCTCTGGGAGAAGATGCAGTGCTGGGAGACAGACATAAGAAAGCCCAACAGGAGTTTGCCAAAATACACCCAAACAAGCCAA
Source organism: Eptatretus burgeri (assembly GCF_056783735.1). NCBI lineage: Eukaryota > Metazoa > Chordata > Myxini > Myxiniformes > Myxinidae > Eptatretus > Eptatretus burgeri. The sequence goes on from NC_140961.1 coordinate 136,008,239, forward strand.
AATCCTTCTGAGAGAATGTGCTGTGGACAGATTAAACCAAATTAGAGCTTTTTCAGGTCAGGTGTCAGGTCAGGTTAGATCTGTGACCTGCTACAGGTACCATGTAAACCTGTACTAACCTGTTCCATGGTCGGGTTGTCGGCGACTAAACCGTCTCCCCCACCAGGTTTTCTGGTGAGGAGGGTGTTTGGATATGGACACCCAGCAGGATTAAAAACAAAACCTGTCAAAGGGCGGAGGAGCTCCTTGTGAGCCAACGGCCATCCATATCTAGTGCCCAACTGTGTCTGTGGACGTCCTCCTACAGTTGGGTTACTTTTTTATTAGGAGGTTGGTGGCAGGATTTGCACTCCGGCCACTGTAAAACCCTTCATTCCGCAAAACACAAAAACGCAAAAAAATCTGAAAACCCACTCCGTGGGAGTACCTCCTGCGCAGCTTCCCTTCGCAGGGTAGCTCACCGGATGACGGGATTGGGGCAAAGCCTTCGGGACCCCCAATCTTTGATGATAGGAAGGAAACCATGGGGTAACATCCCTGGGACAGATTGTGGGAGAGTGTGTCGGAGTGGTGCTGAGGTGTCGTCCACCAGACGGCGGTCTCCTTGGGTTAACCTGAGGCGGTCCCTTCGGGTGGGTGCCTGGAATGTCCTATCCCTAAGAGAGGATGATCACCTGTCTCTGTTATCATCTGAGCTCAAGCGTTTGGACATCGGGATTGCAGCTCTCTCTGAGGTTCGGAGACCGGATTGCGGCGAGATAATGGTGGGTGGTTACACCTACTATTGGTCTGGTCGCTCTGATGGTTACCATACCCAAGGAGTTGCTGTAGCTGTGTCCAATAAGCTGACTCCAATGATAATTGAGGTAACATCGGTCAACGAGCGTATGAGATTAAGGATTCGTCACTCCTTTGGTGTCATTTCCCTGGTCTCTGTTTATGCTCCGACTCAGGCGAGTGATCTCACCGTGAAGGATGCATTCTACGCAATGCTCGAGTCTGTGGTTGATCAGTGCCCCAGACAAGATACACTTCTCGTCTTGGGGGATTTCAATGCATCGACTGGAACTGATAGGGATGGTTATGAGGTGTGTGTTGGTCCCCATGGGTCAGGAACTATGAAACAGAATTGCACTCAGTTCCTTGACTTTGCAAGAAGTCATGGACTTAGGGTGGCTGGTTCATGGTTTCAGCGCCCACAAGCTCATCCCTGGACTTGGTATTCCAACGCTGGCGGTGTGTCAAAGGAGATTGACCATGTCCTCATTGACGGTCGTTGGAGGATGATCCAGAACTGCAGGGTCTACCGGAGTGCTCAGTTCCTCAATACTGACCACAGGCTTGTTGTAGCAACTCTAAAGCTGCACCTTAAATCCTGGAGAATGGTACCATCCCAGCCTAGGCTGGATATTGGCAAGCTCAGGGATGAGAGAGTAGCTGAGGAGTTTGCGAACAGGCTGAGTGGACACTTGGGGGGTCTGGGTGCTTTGGGGGGTCCTGAAAAGTTGTGGAGTGCCTTCAAGACTACCGTCCTTGATGTTGCCGGTGGACGTCTTGGAACTCACCGCAGGGCAAAGAAGAATTTTGTCTCTCAAGGGACACTGGATACCATTGACCAGAGTCGCAGGGCCAGGCTGAATGGCAGAGCTGAGCTGTTCAGGGAGCTGAGGCGTAAAACTGTACATGCACTGAGGGTGGACAAGGAGGCCTATGTACGTGGAATCTGTGAGGGGGTAGAGCATCAACTGTGGACAGGTGATTCTCATCCCGCTTACAGGGGAATTCACGCATTGCGTTCATCCAAGTCCATCCCTCGGAGCACTGCAGTTAGAGCAGAGAGTGGTAGGCTCTTGACAGAGGAGTCTGAAGTGAAGGCCCGCTGGGCCGGTTACTTTGAGCGGTTGTACCAGGCTGATCCCCCAGCTGTCGAGTTGGACGTCAATGGTGTTACAATCCCTGTTGCTGACCCTCGAATCAACTGTGGTCCACCTTCGCTTGTGGAAACACGGGCTGTGGTGAACCAGTTGAAACGGGGCAAAGCTCCAGGGATCTGTGGCATCCATGCTGAACTTCTGAAGGCTGGTGGAAATGCTGCACTCGTGTCGTTGCATGCAGTTTTGTGCTCTGCCTGGAACACAGGCATCATCCCAACTGATTGGAAGAGGGGCCTTGTTGTTCCTCTCAGGAAAGGGAAGGGTGATCGCCAAGACTGCAACAACTACCGAGGGGTGACGCTGCTCTCAGTGCCGGGCAAGGTCTTTGCTCGGATAATTCTTGATAGGGTTCGCCACCATCTGCTGGAGCACCAGCGTCCAGAGCAGTCAGGCTTTACACCAAAGAGGTCAACGATTGACCATATCCTTGCTCTTCGTGTCCTCACCGAACGCAGACGAGAGTTTTGGCAGGGGCTGCTTGCAGCCTATGTCGATCTCTGTATAGCGTTCGATTCAGTGAATCGGGAAGTTCTCTGGAGGATTCTTGGTCTTCGTGGGGTGCCACCAAAACTGATCGATCTGATGTCTGAACTCTACTCTGGTACTGAGAGTGCTGTGAAACGTGGTGGTACCATCTCTGACTTATTTCCAGTTGTTACTGGAGTTTGTCAGGGGTGTGTACTGGCCCCCACATTTTTCAGCACTTGTATGGACTGGATTTTAGGGAGGATGTCGGAGAGATCAAGCTGCGGTGCATCGTTTGGGAATGTCAAGATCTCAGACCTTGATTTTGCAGATGATGCAGTCATCTTTGCGGAGACTTTAGATATCCTTTTGGGGGCCCTCGAGGTGCTGAATGAGGAGTCGGAGCCGCTGGGATTACGGGTTTCTTGGGTCAAAACTAAGATCCAGGCTTTCGGTGACATCTTGGATGCTGCTGTCCTGTCTGTGTCTGTTTGTGGTAAGGATGTTGAGGTCGTGGAGAGATTCACTTACCTTGGCAGTGATATTCATGTCTCTGCTGGCTGTGACTCAGAGGTCAATAGACGTCTGGGTCAGGCCTGGGGAGTCATGGATTCACTGGATCATGGGGTGTGGTGCTGCCGGTATCTGTGCGGGAGGACGAAAGTCCGAGTCTTCAGGTCCTTGGTACTTCCATTCTTGCTCTATGGATGCGAGACTTGGACTCTGACCAAGGATTTGAGACGGAGACTTAATTCCTTTGGTGGCAGGTCTCTTTGGAGAATCCTTGGCGATCGCTGGTCGGATTTTGTGTCCAACGAGCAGTTGCTGAGAGAGACTTGGATGAGATTTGTTACCTGCATAGTCCGTGAGCGTCAGTTGCGGCTGTATGGAGATGTGGCTCGTTTTCCTGACGCTGATACTGCTCACCAGATTCTCTCAGCGAGGGAGTCTCATGAGTGTAGGGGGCCAGTGGGCCGACCACGTGCCTCGTGGTTACAGCAGGTTGACCATCATCTAAAGGAGATGGGGATGGGCCTGGCATCTGCCTGGGGGATGGCTAGACGGAGGCCCCTGGAGTACCGGCGGAAAGTGGATGCAGCGACGCGCTGTTCTGGCACATGCTCCCATACCTGACCTGACCTGAGCTTTTTGGTGAAGCACATAATCTCTGTTTACAGAAAACAAAATGAAGCCTTCAAAGAAAAGAACATCTTCTCTGCAGTCAAACATGGAGGAGGTTCAGTGATGTTTTGGGGTTGTTGTACTCCCTGTGGCAGTGGGTGCCTTGAATGTGTACATGACATCATGAAATCAGGAGGTGACCAAGGCATTGTGGAGCGCAATGTTCAACCCAGTGTCAGAAAGCTGGGTCTCTGTCCAAGGTCATGGGTCTTGCAAAAGGACAAAAACCCCAAACACACTTCAAAAAGCACCCATAAATGGTTCAAGACAAAACGCTGGACTGTTCTCAAGTGGCCAGCAATGAGTCCAGATCTAAATCCCATTGAACACCTGTGGGGAGATCTGAAAACAGCAGTTGGGAGAAGGCACCCTTCCAATCTGGGAGAACTGGAGCAGTTTGCGCAAGAAGAGTGGACCAAACTGCCAGTGGAGAGGTGTAGCAAACTCATTCATGGCTATAGGAAGCATATGACTGCAGTTATTTTGTCCAAAGGCTGTACTTCCAAATATTTAGTCCAGGGTGTCAATAATTTTGTCAATGCCATTTCTTTTTATTTTATGATTTAAAATAATATGTTAAGATCTGAATCAAAAACAAAGGTTCTGTCATATTAACAGTGAAATTAAGAATTGTGGAGACCAAATACTTTTGTCAATTTCATATAATTGTTGGAGAAAATTGTGTTATTTGAAAAAAGTGGAAGGGTGCCAATATTTTTGGCCACAACCTGGTACACTTCACTTGAGAAAACCCCAACGTGGGCCATATCAATCATAGACAGCAATAGCATACATGCTGCATGCTACATGCTATCACCCACATCCCTCCAACTTTTGGTGGTGCAGAATCTATTATTCTTACTTAAATGCACCTCCTTACTGGTAGACATAAAAGCACAAATAATTTGTAATCGATACCATGATGCTAATATAAGGAATATAATAAAAATGCAAAGTGGGCTAGATGTGTAGCAAGTAGGAAACATTCAATTAAGTTTGATGCAGGTGAGCAAACCCCAGTACAGTTTCAGATGTTTCTTGCATGTGGCAAAATAAGGCACTTTAAAAATTTATTTTCTAACAGTGGAGCAAGTGCACACCTGAGGTGTTGTGTTCAGCAAATGTTATTCCCATACTTGGCATTCAATGCCAGTCAATTCAAGTTAGAGATTGTCATTAAAGTTAAAAAACGAGAACGGCACAAGGTAGATAAGAGCGCATACCTCCGCCAGACTGAACAGTTTACGTTTTGTAACCCACTGATAGGCCGGATATGCACCCGGATCTTAACCAAAATCTAATCGCCTTATTCTTGGCACCCACCCAACTCATCCACCAAGTTTCGTCCGAATCCGTCAATAACTTTTTGAGATATAGTGCTACATGTCGTTTCTGGCCCCATCTCTAATGGTGAAGAATCACTTTTAAAATTCGAATAGCCGGATCCAGATCTTCACCAAAATCGAAAAAATTCATCCATGACACACACCCAAGTTTCATGTGAAACCATCCATAACTTTTTGAGATATCCTACTCACAGAGACAGACAGACAGACAGGGGTGAAAACATAACCTTAATCCACCTTCGGTGGCAGAGGGAATAAACTTATACGATAAGCAAAAATAAAAGCTTCCATCGAAGGGGCATTCAGAGCTTTGCATCATTTGTTATGAATTGATAATCTGTGTGCCTGCATTTAAAAGGCAGATAACACTGAACAACAAAAATTTTTTACTGGAGATGTGTAAAGTGATTTAGACTAATTTGGGTACGCTGATTTCAAAAATCATAACCGTTTTGCTGTATCACGTCAGGATTTTAAGTAACAGAAATATTCCCATTGCCTAGAAGTCAGGATTTCAATGAAATTTACAAAAATTCATTTATTCATTTATTTCATCATGAATGCTTCAAAATTATAGAAATTACAGAAAATCTCCACTAGAATGTAATTAAAAATGCTTTAGGCATTTGGCTTTGCGTTTGTGCTGCTCTGTGTCAGTTTCACGATGCAGGAACCAGCAGAAATCACCCATCATGTTCGGGTTGTGCCGCCCTTGGTAACGCGTCTCCATGAGTGAAATCTCTTGGTGGAATCGCTCGCCGTGCTCGTCCGAGACTGCTCCCAAGTTGTCAGGGAAGAAGTTCAGGTGCTGGTGTAGGAAATGGATTTTCAGGGACATCCTGGAGCCAAGTTTCCTGAAGGACTCCAGCAGCTGCTGCACTATTTCTTCATAGTTGTCCGCGCGCTCGTTCCCCAAGACGTTGTCCGTTACAGCTTTGAAGCTCCTCCACGCTGCCAGCTCTTTGGGGTTTAGAGTTGTCGGAAAAGTTTCGTCCTTCATAATCTGTCGGATTTGCGGTCCAACAAAGACACCAGCCTTGATCTTGGCCTCCGACAAGGTGTTGCCAAACCTTTCCTTGAGGTATAAAAACCCACGCCCATTCAGATCCATTGCCCGTACAAAACTTTTCATCAAGCCGAGCTTTATGTGGAGTGGTGGAAGGAAAACCTTGGCTGGGTCGACAAGGGCGACATGCTTCACGTTGTGTCGACCAGGTACATGCTCTTTTCGCTCTTCCAAATCTTTCTTCGTCCAGTGATTCTTGTCGTCTCTGCTATCCCAGAGACAAAGGAAGCACATGTATTTCGTGTAGCCTGACTGCAGCCCTAACAACAGCGCCACCACTTTCAAGTCTCCGCAGATGTGCCAGTTGAAGTCATTGTACTTGATGGAATCAAGCAGCTGCCGCATAGTCTCATAGGTCTCTGTCATGCCGAACGCGTGAGCCAGTGGGACTGATGGTTTCTCGTTGCCATTGTGGAGCAAAACAGCCTTCAAGCTGTTCTTCCCGAGTCGATGAAGAGGCGCCAGTCTGCAGGATCGTGATCACACCCAAGTTCTTTCAACAGACCGTTGATGTCACTGCAGAATGTCATCGTGTCTTCCATCTCAAAGAACTCAGCCATGTCTCTGTGACGTGCTCTGAACAAGGATATATTGGTGTTAGGTTCAAGTAGATTCCACTGCTGCAGCCTTGATCCAAGCAGCTCTGCCTTCGCCTTTGACAGCGAGAGATCTCTTACAAGATCATTTAAGTCTCCCTGGTTCAGAAGGTGTGATTCTTGAGTGTCGGGTTCAAAAGGTTCATCATCACCATCCTCTTCACCACTGCTTACAGCTATGTTCTGATCAGCTGGAGGTGTTGGAACGGCGTTCTCGTCATCATGAGGCACAGGTTTACGAGCAGAGACGCAGTCAGCGTACTTGATGTGACCTTTATTCTTCTTGTTGAAGCCGGCGATGCTTGTGCAGCAGAAATAACAATCATCATGATGATTCTGCGGCTCACGCCATATCATGGGCACCGCAAATGGCATGCTCGCGCGCTTGCCCACCAACCACTGAGTCAAGGTTGTGTGACAGCTTGTGCAGCAGATGTGTGGTGCCCAGCTCTGTTCTTGGTCCCCCACCTTACACCCGAAGTAGTGAAAGTAGGCGGCCTTCATTTTCACTGCTGTAGATATACTTCGCTGTTGATCTTTTTAGTATACCGACCACAGACATAACAGAAGTTGTCAGGATGATTGGTACAGGAACGCCTACTCATCTTTATCTGAAAGAAAGAAATATAACACAAGTTAACAACAATTGTACGAAATAGACATGTTAAAGACATATGTAAATTTCATTGAAATCCTGACTTCTAGGCAATGGGAATATTTCTGTTCCTGAAAATCCTGACGTGATACAGCAAAACGGTTATGATTTTTGAAATCAGCGTACCCAAATTAGTCTTAATCACTTTACACATCTCCAGTAAAAAAATTTTTTTGAAATTTGTTGTTCAGTGTAATTAAGTCCATGTTTGGCAGATCATTTTGAGATATCATGCTCACAAACAGACAGGCAGCCAAACAGGGGTGAATACATAATCTCCGTCCACCATTGGTGGCAGAGGTAACTACCAGAATTAAAGTGACAATGAAGAAGCCAACACATCTTTGACTTCATCGAGTTAATGGCTCTGAGGACGAGTGTAGACACATTTAATATTATCTCCAAGCCCCTTTGACTGAGGACGCACAATAATCATCTCGGAATTCCTCTCATGAAAGACCAAAGCAACTGCAGCCATGCACACTGGATAAAATATGACACTCACTTTCAATTCTATTATAAATGTATGAGGCTCTGCTGTTAGACGCAATCAGTTGCTTGCAATGTAGTGCATGCTGCGACAGTGCAAGTGCTTTCACAGGCAAAGGAAAAGACAGCCTTCAAGGCAATGAAAGATGTCTGCCAAGTAATGCAAGTTTTCAGATGGCTTCCATCTTCAAGTGGAATAGTTTCTGCCCCTTAAGGAATTTGTCTTTGTCATACAGCCAACGTGGGCAAGATGTCAACCTTGCAAAGCATGTCTTTTGTTATTATTTTGAGAATGTCAACTGGTGCACTTTCCACAAATAACTAGAATGGGCACTCAGTAGAGCGCATACCTTCGCCAACGCTACATTTTGCCCCCCCCCCCCAGAAACCGTTGATTGTGAGGGTATTTAATCCCATACCACATCTGCCATCTCATATGTGTTATGATGGCTTAAAAACATTAAATTTCCTGCTGTTTATCACTGATTCACGTACATTGCACAATTTCTGTATGAACTCCCTGACCTTTTTGGGTGTCGGTGTCAAGTCAATCTGATGACAACTGGTCACATTATAAGAAATTATTTTCTGGCATTTTAGGGGCATTTAGCACACACGAGTTTCTGTTTTTCTAAATAAGTTATTTATTGTGAAAAAACAAACATTCATTGTACAAAAATTACGATTTTGACCTTTTCATGACCTCGACATTGACCTTTGTACTCTTAATTTTGTAATTGGTATTAGAATGTGGGGAACAGAACAGTCAACATTTTGGTGTTGGTTTCATGCAAATCGGATAAGAATTGACCGTGTTATGACTAAAACCACACATTTTGCAATGTCGTGACCCCCCCTGACCTTTGACTCCCAACCGCTAATAAGGGTTATTACATCATTGTGTCATGTCACATATCACAAGATGGGGCATTGAATTCTGAACATTTTGGCATTAGTTGCATGCAAATTGGATACAAATTGACCGCGCTATGGTAAAAAGACGATTTTGACCTTTTCATGACCTTGACCTTGACCTTTGACCCGATCGCTCCCAAAATCTAATCAAAAGGTCCTCGGATAATAACCAATCATCCCACCAAATTTGCTGCGATTCAGTTCAATACTTTTGGAGTTATGCGAATAACAAACAAACACACATATTCACAAATAAATAAATAAATAAATGAATAAATACATAAATACACAGCGATCAAAACATGACCTTCGCAACAAAGTTTGTGAAGGTAATAAATAAATAAATAAATAAATACACAGCAATCAAAACATAACCTTCACAACAAAGTCTGTGAAGGTAATGATGCATTACTGTTACATCTGAAGCATGCAAACCATCAGCCAGAAAATCATTTCCAGAACCTTCTTCCACACATAAAAGCTCGACCTACTGGTTATGGTTTGAAGGTGTAAGATGGACAACTACTGATCCAGTGGATGGAAGGATAATCAGCGTGAGGATATTTTAGAAATAATCCTCTGTAGATAGAGTAAATCACAAGAGGTGTTGTTCCTGCTTCCATGCAGACCTGAGTGGTTGTACAAATTAGACCGACTTGAAGTACCCGCTCTCTATGGGAATGGCAAGTGAGGGGGTGGGAAGCAACTGTATTTTGTGTTGTACAACTTCTGAGTGTTCCTCTTTTTGAGCGATAACATCCAGTTTTCAAGTTATTCTGTCCAGCAGGCATACATTAGCAAGTATAATTTTTTTTCACCCACTTCCTATGATAATTCCCCACTCTAACATAACAGTAACTAGAAAATAGAATTTGATGTGAATGCATCAATGGAAATACCTCTGCCAACCACAGATGTCAACCCAGTATCAAGTTTAATCTCAACAAGTCTGGATACGACGATGGTTCACGAGCGGTATTGGACGATGTAGATTGTTTCAGAAGTAAAGGATGAGACAATGTGATAATTTTTGACCAAGTTATAAAAATGATCAACATGATGTGGTACGAGTGACAGGCTATTAGCTGCAAAATGTCGAAAACCCGGTTTCGTTCAACAACTTTCAAAATTTGACCTTTGCATAACCTTTAAAGGTCACAAAACAATGTTGTGGACATTAAAATAAGGAAACAGGATACGTGCTATAGCTTATTGGAGTTAGTTTGTCGAAGAAGGTCGAAAACCCAGTTCGATTCACACAACTCTGAAAATTTGACCTTTGTGAACTTTAAAGGTCAAAGGTCAAGGATTATGACCTTTGGTGCAAAACTTCCTCTGGAACATTCCAGGAACAATATGGCGTCATATCGGCTTTATGGCATTTCACACTCATCGGATTATCCATACTTTGATGAAATCAGCGTAAAAACAAACTTGAAGGGGGCGCCACGGGCAAGGGGTTCGAGATAGAGCAAAATGGTTTGAAGACTTTAGGTGGGGAATGACCTCATGATTATGCATAAAAATATTGTCATCCTAGCTCTCAAAGTTTGGGCGGTCATATGATTTTTATGTCAAAACTCGCAATTTTATAAGTTCGTGACCTTGTGACCTTGGGACGAAAATGAAAAATCGAGCTCCGTGGGGCTATGCAGGTGCCATTGGGCTCACCAAATACCGACACCCCTGCCAGATTCGACAAACTCCCTCGGAGAAGATTTAAAGTGAAATTGGCTACCCCCTAAAAACACATGTTTTTTGGGCGTGGCTCCGCCCATAATGTGCGCACCACGCCCATTCTCAGGAAAACACAACTACATCATGATATAAACCTCCCACCAAAATTTTATCAGGATCGGCTCAAAACCCATGGAGCTATGCTCGGGACAGACAGACAGACAGACAGACAGACAGACACACACCAATAACGAATATAGTGGTCACTTACTGACTCGTGAACCAATTAGAGGTCACATGAAAAACTAAAGGTCCCTTGAGAAAGAGAGTGAGAGAGAAAATACACAAGTAGAAGAGAGACATTAGGCCGTGGGCCGCTCGGCTTTATTATAAATAAAGGTATGCGTGCTTCATGCATGTAACCTGGGGGTTTTTTTTGGCCTCGACAGAGCTGTCAATTGCCTACACACTACCCAAATAAAGGTATGTGTCAGAAGAATGTGTTGCATGCTTGGAACAAGATCGCTCGTAGGGCGGCTACTCTGCTTGTAATAATAATAATGAAAATTATTTTAACAAAATTATTAACGTCTTTTCCATGTTCTCATAATAAATGTTTGTTTTTGATGACAAAAGCTCAAATGGTAAAAAAACAAAGTTATGGCCCGGACACACACACACACACACACACACACACACACACACACACACACACACACCCCCACACACACACACACACACACACACACACACACACACACACACACACACACACACACACACACACACACACACACACACACACACACACACACAATTAGAGGTTGCAAAACCCCGTCTTCTGCTGTGCAGGGGACAGGCTAATAATTATCACTAGCTGAAACCCCGTCACAGATGGATTCCATTCATTAAACCACCCTCACCAGCTCACACACACTCGAGGGACATGGACTGGACAGGGTGTGCTTGCCCCCGCATACTCATCCCCCGCCCCTGCCCTATTCAATCTGCTTACCCCCGCCCAAAAATGTAATTACCCCAGCCCCGCCTCTTCACTCCCCACCCCCCATCTTTTGATTCCCCGCCCCACTTGCCCCCGGGCCCCCACCCCCCCGTCCACCCCTCACACTCAACTCCGCCTCATTCAACCCAGCCCCCGCCCCATTTCCCCCTGTCTCCCGCTTTCAATTTGCTTACCTCCGTCCAAAAATTTGCTTACCTTGCCCCCCTGTCTCTTCACTCCCTGCCCCCGTCTCTTCATCCTCCGCCCCGTCTCTTCATTCCCCGCCTCCGTCTCTTCACTCCTCGCTCCCATCTCAACGAAAAGTGTTTATTCTGCTTCAGCGTTGAAAGTTGACTATTGTCACTATGTGCGATGCACTCTTACAGGTACGAAGTTTCTTTCAGTCCAGGTCACAGTACCGAGAAAAACGTGACGCGACCGCTAGGAGGAGCACAAAATTGGTCCTTCAGTATTAATATATAGATAGATAGAAGATAGAAGATAGAAGATACAGTAGACGCCACTTTATAAATCCATGGTTATAAAATCCAGCCGCTGATTGTGACCAAAATTAGTTGGAACGGAATTTTACATCGAGAAATCCGCCGTTTAATAAATCCACCTGCTTGGCACGTGCGCGGTCTCAACCTAAGCTTGATGTAGTATGCGCTGCCGCAGAGTGAAAAAAAAACAACAACAAGAGCAACTGGTGATGGACTTTGAATCCCGCCACCGCTCGAATCCCTCCGACCCCGAATCCCAATAGCCAAGGGAAGAAAGCGACGACGAACCCGAGCCGATGCCAACAGCGGCAGAGATGTGGACGGCACTCGCCAAATTGGACAGGGGACTGCAGCTCAGGTTTTGCCCATCCCGATTTCTGCCACGTGACGGATTCAATAAAGGAACATTTGCGCAAAACCTTCCCTCCCAAGCAAGCGACCTTGGAGAGATTCATTTGAACAATCCCCTTGTCACCGTTTGATAAATCAATGTTTTTGTAGCATAAAGCAGTGTTTAACGACATTCGCTTTTTGTCTTATCTATCCAGAAGGTGGCTGAAAATAGGTTCGCCGCTTAATAAATCCAGCCGGTTAATAAATCTAAACCGCGTGGTCCCATGGTGGATTTATAAAGTGGTGTCTACTGTACAATGTTTATTGTTACATTTTTTGTGTCAAATTCACATTCTGAGGTAGTCACCATGTGCAGAAGAGGATTTTACATTGCAGACGCTATTTTCGAGGAGTGGAATTAGTAATTACACCTCTCAGCAGTAATTTTCTGACGACGGACGTAATGGCGTCAGCGAATAACCGATGATGTCATGACGTCCTGACGCCTCTCAGCGGTGACGTCACATGTCGCCATGTAAACGAATGTAAAACGAAAAGTGTTTATTCTGCTTCAGAGTTGAAGTTTGACAATTGCCACTTTGTGCAATGCACTCTTACAGGTACCATGTTTCTTTCAGTCCAGGTCACAGTACCGAGAAAAACGTGACGCGACCGCTAGGAGGAGCACAAAATTGGTCCTTCACTATTAATATATAGATACGTAAAAAGTGAAATGTAATCGGTGAAGTGGTGATGAGAGGAACACATCCCCCACCCATTATGTCATCAATTCTTATGAGAAAATTGCTTCGATTTACATCGTTTCAATATTCGTCACTTCTCAGCAACACACCCCCCACATAAACTGGGGTCTTACTGTATAACAACATGGAAACACCTGGTGTAAAGCTCAATTGAAAATAAAAAATGAAATCCATTACTGCAAGCAAAATGAAATCTATCCTTTGGGGGAAAACGCTCTCGTTTCACTTATTGGCTTAGTTTTCATCCTGACCATTTCACCTTCGACTTGTCGTCTCATCTTGATTCTCTCAGAGACAAAAGTGACGGATATTGAAAAAAAAAAACTTACCTCGTCCACAATGATGCAGCCAAAACCAGATCGCAGGATGTCCTTCAATTGGAAACTATCACTCGCGTTGAGGCTACAACAGATGATATGTGCTCCGGAAATCACAATTTTGTGTAATTCCAGGCGTTTTTGCTGGGAAAGAGAGATATAGGATAATGTGAATAGGGGTGGTGGCAGGGTATGATTTGTTCAAAAAACGAATAGTAAAGTTAAAGGTCCACAGAGTAAATTAAAATAAAATAATTTGAAAAAACAACAATCACGTTTGGTTTAATGAATAGATATTGTTTCAGATACTGTAACATTTAATCGTTGTTCTTTTCTTGAATAAATATCTTTAAACGAAGATTTTAATGTTTTCTGGTGTCCTTTTATGCTCAATTGGCCCCGCCCCCCTCCCAATACGGCGATGAAATATCACGTAACCCGCCACTTCATCTCAACCTCAGGTTCATGCATGTATGGTCGTACAGCACCTTCCACATAATGATTTTGACAATCGTCATAATCAAACATTTGATTTTTACAACAGAAGTTAAATATGCATTTCAATAAAAAGGATATATCAAAGCTTTTCAACTTGCACTCCTCAAGCTAAAACCGCAAGCAGATGAAGAAGCACCACCAAACTCTCATTTATAAAGTTACAATGTAATGTCCTCAACGTTGATTGGTTGAGAGAAAGGATGGGATTACCTGATTGGTGGAACCACAGAGCATAATGAATAATGAGTAGGTGGAAATGAACCATCATGAATAATGATTATGTGGAGATGAATCACCAAAGTACCAGCAGAAGTGTAATGCTAAGCTGAGGGCTAGTGGGTGGAATTGGTGGGGGGGGGGTGGTTTTCATGATGACTCAACGTTGACTGTGGTACAGTTATAACAGTGTCAAGCCATCAGTCAAAATAGATAAAAATTTCGGACAAATTCTGTCTACAAAGAATATGGTTGGTTGGCCTGATGAATTTTGCCTCCATTGCACGAAGGTGAGCTAAACTGTGTCCTCAACTCAGGATTTTAAACCAGCCAATACGATATTGCTCTGCACACTGAGGATTATTCAGTTAATGGTAACCAATTGCAGAGGCACAGGGAATATTTGTCGTACTGTGCACATTCATACGAGCCCAAGTTGGTTGTCTCTGTTAAGTTGAATGACCCCATCTGATCCCGAAAGGGACATGTTGTTCAGACCAGATAAAAGCTCTGGCATTGTTATTCTGAATAAGAGTGACTACGTTGTGAAAATGGCTGTGATTTTGAGCGGTGTCGAAGTTCCAACACCTGGGAAATACAACTGAACATGAACACACATCTTGTTTGGAGAAACAAATGGCGAAAAGACTATTGTAACTCTGGAAATGAGGAGACCTCTCTAAGGAAGTTTATGACACAATTAGACCTGTCGGATCGCAAAGACCTCGTATGTTTGATCTGCCAAAGACTCATAAAGATGGTGTTCCTCAACGGCCGATCCTTTCATGAAATCGCCAGATGGTTATGTGAACTATTGCAGCCAGAACTGGGCAGTGTCTCAGAACATGTAAATGTGGATTCCTTCACCTTTGCCGATGCCATATGGTCTGTCACACACCAAAACAAGAATTCCACAATGTGCTCATATGATGTAGCCAGTCTATTCACGAATGCCCCACTGACAGAAGTGATCGAAGTCTGTGCGCAACTTCTGTATCATAGTCACTGGACACCCCCACCGATCTCTAATTCTGTCTGCGTTGAATTAATGAATATGGCGATCCGTTCTGTCGAGTTCAGTTTCAATGATTCAATGTATTCTCAGATCGATGGGATCCCCTCGAGGCACCATCATGGCAAACATCTTTGTAGGTTACTGTGAAAAACATGCCTTTGCAGATCCACATCCTGGGAGTTCAACCCCCTTCCATCTATTATCGGTACATGGATGACATCTTCGTTGTCATCAAGTCAACCTCAGCACGTAAAGACTTCTTGGCACACCTGAACTCTCTCCATCCATCCTTCAAGTTCACCTTAGAGATGGAATGCTCTGGCGTACTTCCCTTCTTAGACGTCTTCGTTGAGAAATCGGCCGACGCTTATAAAACCACAGTCTACCATAAGTCTACTTTTACTGGGCAGTATACAAGGTGGGACTCTTACAGTTCCTCTCGATACAAGATTGGATTGATTGATATTTTGGTCAATAGAGCAAGAAAGATCTGCTCCACAGATAAACTCCATGCTGAAATTGAGACCATCAAGACGATTCTTCTTGATAATGGGTATCCTGAACAGGTCATCAATAAAATAAAATTTTATATATATATATATATATATATATATATATATATATATATATATATACATATATATATATATATATATATATATATATATATATATATATATATATATATATATATATATATATATATACATATACATATGTATATTTTCTATATACATATGTATATTTTCTATATACATATACAAATTCCTGAACCCATGAAAGAATCCTATAATCGGACCTGGTCAATGTCCTGTATACCTACATCTACCTTGGAAAGGCAAAGTATCTCATCGGATTGAAAACCAGATCAAACAGACAGTGTCCCATTCTTACTATGCTGTTCAACCACGAGTGATTTTCACCACCTGCCGGTTGCTTCCCTCAGTACAAAAAGACATTCTGCCACCTCTCGTATAAATAAGATTATTTACGAATTTCAGTGCCATTGTGATGCTAGGTATGTGGGCCGCACATCTTTAAGATTGAAGGATCATATTGAACAACCCATCCCTTTGTGGATCAGACGGGGTCAGTCAACCGAACAGACGACCAACTCGGGCTTGTAAGAATGTACAGAGTACAACAACTATTCCCTGTGCCTCTGCAATAGGATTAAATTTACTGAATAATCATCAGTGTGCAGAGCAATATCGTATTGGCTGGTTTAAAATCCTGAATAGAGGACGCAGTTTAGCTCACCTTTGTGCAATGGAGGCCACATTCATCAGGTCAACCAATCCTGTTCTTTGTCGATAGAAAGAATTTGTCCAAACTTTACATCTATTTCGATTATGATGGCTTGACTGTGTGACAACTGTACCACAGTCAACGTTGAGTCATCATGAAAAGCACCCTCCCACCCACCCCCCCCAGTAGCCCTCAGCTAATTACCATTATGCTTCCACCGGTTATTTGGGATTCATCTCCGCCTAATCATTATTCACTAGTGCAGGCCCGTAGGTGCGTACCAGTAGGTGCGTGCCTGTACGTGCAGCTTCGTTCCTTCGTTCACCCCCCCCCCTCTCTCACCTATCTATAATTATAGATAGATAATCTATATAACTTCCCCCCCTCTCTTGAATTGTGACACCCCCCCTCTATCGCCCCTCCTCTCGCCCCTCTCTATCGCCCCCTCTCCACCCTCTCTCCCCCTCTCCCCCCTCCTCTCTCGCCCCTCTGAAAACGTATTCACAAATGTCTACCAAATGTCTACCTTTCCAACACTGAAAAAAGCAATAAAATGGCCGTAACTTGGGAACCGCTTGTCCGATTAATATCAAATCTTGAAAACACACATCCGCCCCCCCCTCTCCCCCCCCTCTCGTTACAAAATAATAGTAACATACAAAAAATAATAGTCAAGAAAATTCAAACCTTGGGATGAATTAATATTTGAACAATTAATTCAAACCTTGGGGAAGAACAGCTTTCAAACCTTGAGAAACAAAGAATAAATAAATAAATAAACATTAATTGTGACGTCATTCGTGACGTCATATCACCGTGTCCTGTCATTGGTTGACAGACGTTATTGGTCATTATTGGTTGACAGACAATATATAGGTCGTTATTGGTTGACAGACATTGGTCATTGTATCACGTTATTCTTAATACTGCCAATTATTGTGCTATTATTGTTATTAATTTGGGAAAAAATGGCATGATAAGGTGGAACGACACTTCAGCTGTGATATATACACCTTTCCAACACTGAAAGAAATCAATAAAATGGCCATAACTTGGGAACCGCTCGTCCGATTGACATCAAACCTTGAAAAGGCACATCTGCGGGTCCCCGGCAATATTCCTATATAGCAAGTTTCAATCAGATCGGACTGGCGGTCGTCGAGAAACGGCGGTCGGAGTCGGACAGACAGACAGACACACCCACACAGAGATTGCTGGAATTATAGATAGATGATGCTCTATGGTTGCACCAATCATGTCATCCCGTCCTTTCTTTCTCTCAACCAATCAACGTTGAGAACATTACATTGTAACTTCATGAGAGTTTGGTGCTTCTTCTTCATCTGCTTGCGGTTTTATCCTGAGGAGTGCAAGTCAAAAAGCTTTAATAATGTCCATATTATTGAAATTCATATCGTCGTAGCCTGAGGATTCTTGATCAGAAAAGTATTCGTCAAATTAACTTTCTGACAAGTCTGATGGGAGTTGTGTGCCCATTATCCATTGTGTGCTGAGAATTTTTCCTTTGATTACGTCGTGGCAGTTATCTGGAATTTTTTAGGGGCACCTGCTGGGTTTGTTTTATTAACCGTAACACCTCAAAAAATTATTAGAATTAAATACCACATTCAGTTCTTTGTTCATTACTTTATAATCAATATAATCACATTAAAAACATATTTTTTTTCTGATTCTGTGGTTTCTGATTTTTCTGATTTCTGATTCTGTGTTTTTTTTTTTGCACGATTGACGTCAATTCTTCTTCTTCGTTTGGTGTGACGTCACAATCGACGCTGAGGACCTGATTATGTGCCTTTTCAAGGTTTGAACAATTTTTCTTCAATTGGGGGCCTGCGAGAGAGGAAGCGAGAGAGGGGCGAGAGAGGGGCGAGAGAGGGGCGAGAGAGGGGCGAGAGAGGGGCGAGAGAGGGGCGAGAGAGGAGGAGAGAGAGGGGCGAGAGAGGGGCGAGAGAGGAGGAGAGAGAGAGGTGAGAGAGGGGAGGGAGAGAGGGGAGGGAGAGAGGGGAGGAGTCACAATGGTCAAGAGAGGGGGAGAGAGGAGGGGGCGAGAGAGGGGGACGGGAGAGGGGGGATGAGAGTGGGAGCGAGAGAGAGGCGAGAGAGGAGAGGGGAGAGGGGGGCGGGAGAGGGGCGTGGGAGAGGGGGGCGGGAGAGAGGCGTGGGAGAGGGGGCGGGAGAAGGGCGAGAGAGAGGCGAGAGAGGGGGCGAGAGAGAGGGGGTGAGAGAGAGAGGGGGTGAGAGAGAGAGGGGGTGAGAGAGAGGGGCGAGAGAGAGGGGGCGAGAGAGAGGGGGCGTCACAATTCTTCTTCTTCGTTTGATATGACGTCACAATTGACACTGGGGACCTGAGTATATTTCCCAGGTGTTTCCCAAGTTATGGCCATTTATGAGACTGTTGGTCCGATCTAATTGAAACAATGCCCCAATCCAGTCGTCGTTTACGTGAGTGAAGGAACAAAGCTGCACATACTGGCACGCACCTACGGGCCAGCACTAGTATACCAAAATATGATACTTTGAAGAAGGGGTACCTATTCTGATGGTTTTGCGAGTTTTCAATGAAATTACCTAATTTTTGTTTTTTTTCTTTTGGCAAAATAAATGAAGGTCATAGGTATGTAACTTATTCTAACAACTAATGTAATCATCAAAATACCAATTTCTGGGATTATTAAGAAATAATACACACCTATTTTTATTACTGCTCTATTCAGTGACTGTCAGATGCTGAAAAGCACTAAAAGAGAAGATTCATCGAACAAATTCTTGGATGTAAATTTTCAATTCCATCAATTCTGGGAGGAACAAAAAGCTCTCTAAATTCTCCAAAACTGTTTTAACTGCATTTTAAATTAATAAAATATTTTTTGAATACCTGGAAAAATATTTTAAAATTTTTTAAAGAAAATTAATTTTTTTAATCAAATTCAAAAAAGTGTGACGTGCAGTCGGACAAAAATGCAAAATTACTCTAAACCAAAGCCATGCACGTTTTCAATATTTTTTTTAATACTGTTATATCTATATCACTGTGCCCCATTTGTAAATAAATTTTAGTGAAAATAATCTGATGCACAGAAGAATAAAAGCATTTTTTTTAAAAACGTGACATGCAGTCGGACATTTGGGTTGGAAAGTTCGGTCAAGCCGTTGGTATATATATATATATATATATATTGTTGCGGTTTTCGCGCCCGCCGGCGTGCTGACGGCCACGTAACTCGAATCGCGGCACGTCGCCCACCGGACGGACAATCCAGTCATGACCCTCTCGGACTAACGCCGGGAACCAGTCACGGGTGGACCTTTCGGTCTCACCGCGATCGAGCCAATCAGCCCCCGCGTGGGATAGGGTTGCTCGCCAAATTCGACCTACCTAAGTACCCACGCGGAGGGTAGACCGGGCGATCGCACCTCGCCGCAGGTCGACTTCGGACACGGGCCACTTAAGCGACCCGTTCCGTACTATCAGAATAACCGAGCGGTGTTATCGTCGACCTCGACGGTTCGATTAATTATCGGGCGTATTCAGCCCACTACCAACCCTTTACGTGAAGCAAGATGAGGATTCAATGGAGGAAAAGACGAAGCGAAGCGGGAGAACAGTTCAACAATAAAGCACATTTATTCGCGGCACACGGGAAGCACACAAATACAATTCCACCAAATGCACACAAAAAAAGAAAACACAATTCCATTTACACAAAAAGCAAATATAAAAGTGAAAACACAGTGCAGAGCTAATACCGACTACCGAGCACACGGCAACACTTATACAATTCTACTTCACAGACGGCGCCGACAACACATACCCAAAACCAAGGAAAAGAAATACCCTCAAGGATGAGGCGGACCTGAGGCCGAGACCGGGTCGCGCCTACCCGTCTGGTGATGAGACGCGGAGCGGCGATGGCGCCTCACTCCGCGGGCCCCGCGGACAGTGCCTGGCAGGGGGTGGGAACGGGGCCCCCTTGGTCGCACTATCTCAGCGCGGGGGGAAAACAGGAGGGGGTTGCTGATGCTCGGGGTATAGAGGATCTTTATTATCCCTGGTGTGCGTCTCCACCTCGGCCAGGTCGCGCTGCCGGCCTCCCTCGGGCGTGCAGCTCCTGGCACTGACGCGAGCACCCCCTCGTCTGCCTTCGCCGCTGCCGCCTCTCCGCCTCTGGACTCTCCACCCTGGACTCTTCTTTGGGCTCCCCTCGTTCGACTCTCTTCAGCTTCTCCAGCTACTGCAAGCTTCAGGCCCCAGACTTCCACACTCTTCTCTCCGTTCCGACTCCTTCTCGTTCTGCTGACTGACGAACACCGTCCTTTTATCCCCCCGTAGCTTCGCCTTTGACCCCCTCCCTTTGACCTTTCACCTCGCTCCCCATTGGCCCGAGAAAAAGTGGGCGTGAAGGCTTTTTGATCCACAAATTTGCATATATCGATCGTTCTGGAGGCGGGGCCAAATCGCCCCTCGCTCACCGATTGGACGGCAAAAAGTGGGCGTGTGTCGTTTTTGATCCGTTTTTGGAGCACAAAATCCGTGATTTTGTACACGCTGTTCGACGCGCGCTCTGCACGAATCCAACACCGGTACCCACAGCGGGGCAAGAACGGTGGCGATGCTACGGTTGCGAGGTGTGACGGGAAGGTCGTGGCGGTTGTGGTGAAGTGGCGTTGTGGTTGGTGGTTGATGTTGTGGTTGTGGTGGTAATCATGGCGGTTGGTCCAAAATAAAGATAGTAAAAGAAAAACGGCTATCCTGAAGAGTCGCAGCTCGCATAAATGACATGTATTCCCACTAGACAACGGGTTTGGGCCTAACTACACATGCACTTACCGAGATACCTCACCTAAGGGACCTGAATGGTGGTTTGCGAATTTGGTAACCACAACACTACCCCCTTCCCTTTTTACAGACTCGTCCCGAGTCGTCAAATTTTCGTGTGCCATCATGTGTAGTTTTCCCCTAGTACATTTTACCTACGGATCCCTGAGTGCGACATTCATGGTATTCGTGTCCCCAAAATAAATAACCTGAGGGCTGCGTAACTATCTAAACAAACTCACTCACACGGACGACTTAAATAAAATTGCCGGCGCTAGACAGACATGCCGGGGGCGCACTCATATTTACAGTACATCTTAACCTTAACTTACAAATTTTACACTAAACCATGGCCCAGGATCATTGAACTCTGCAAAAGAAAAGCAGTTAGCAGGGAGCCAGGCTGCCCGCATGCAGTCTCTGACTCAAAACAATGCAGGTGACAGGGAACGTGGCTGGCTGCTCACACGCAGTCCAAGGCCTTCCCTTTTGAACGGAACTCAGTGAACCACAACGGTGCATGGGCCGCACAAACGTAGTCTCCGTGCCAGCTCAAGTGGCACACGCAATGAGCACAACGAATGGATGCATGAACGGTTTGAACTGAATGCAGTGAACCACAATGGTGCATGGGCTGCACAAACGCAGTCTCCGTGCCAGCTCAAGTGGCACACGCAATGAGCACAACGAATGGATGCATGGACACAAACACGGTGCACGGGCCGCCACTGCAGGCCCGTGTTGTAGCTGCCAACAGGGCAGTTCTCGCAGCTTGCAAACTGTTGCCTTGATCCTGGCGCACATGGAAATGAACAGGGGGGGGCAAAGCAAAAATTGAACGGGGCTGGTGAACGTGGGCAGTGGGCATGGCATGGCAAAGGCAGCAGGCAAACACAGCCCGCAGAAGAAGGCCGCTGCAGGCAAACACAGCCCGCAGATGAACTGGCCGGCACAGGCCTTGAAGAAAACAGCCAGCAGATGAACTGGCCGGTACAGGCCTTGCAGCACAACAACAGCTGCCGATGAAGTTAGCCGGCCTTTGCCGTTCAGTGGAGGTTGGTGGAGGGAGTGCGGTGGTGCTGGCCACTCAGAAGGCGGGCTCGGACCGACCTACCTGTCTCCCTCCCACCTATCGCCTTTGCCTGTCACTGTACATACCCACTCCCTTAATTTGTCAAACCCCAATTTAGCCCCAACTTATTTTTTTGTTGTTTTTATTTTTACTTCCCCACTATAAATCGTCCCCTAACCCCCTTTATCGTCCTTGTTCGGCTAACCTATCCTGTCACCTAGCCTACTCCCAACCCCTACGTTCCCTTCCCGGAGGGGAACAAGGGAGAGCTAACGTCCTGTGTCGAGGCCCAATTCAAGCCTCAGAATGGCCTCCCCAGAGTTCGGCGATCTATAACCCAAAGTGGGTCCAGCGGCCCACAACGAGAGTGAGGGGATGGATGGTGCGGAGGGGTACATCTCCTAATCTACCCTGACCATTTAACTGTTAAACTACCCCGGGGCTTTCAACAAGCGCCTCTCGCTTAAACTATTGGTTCTAACAACCCAGATTCCCGTCGCCTGTGTTGGTGTCCTTACAATTTCGGGCCTCGCCCCCCAATTTTCTCTCCGTGCCCTCACACGGTCTCCTGGCTGGGATACGTGGCTCCCTTTGGCAGGCACGACCCTCTGCCGATTCTCCCGCTATGGCACCCCCGGGCACTACACTGCCTCCGAGCCTACCAGCTCCCTAACACCGGGGAGTGCCCCCCATGGCACCTCCCCTGAAACGCACACGTGGCAGGCCAGCCTCCCGGGCCCCTTTCCGAGGGTCACCCGTGCCCACAACACTGCCCACGCGGCTACTGGCGCCCCGGGCCCCCGCACCAAGCAGGCGCACCCGTGCCCACTACGCTATCCCGGCCCCCCATGGGCCCATGGCCTACCGCGGCCGACTAGCCTGGTGCCCGGGGTACCCACTCAGCGATACTCACCTTTCGCAGCCAGGCTCCCAAGCCCGTCAACAGGGCTCCTGCACCCCTCCAAATGGGTCTCGAGCCTACTTTCCCACCAACAACAAAACGACCTCCATATTTCAATTTGACTAACCCACTAACTCAGTCTACACTGACCCCGGGGGTCCCTTGGGCGGGAGTCACTCCTCCCCCCAATCACTCATCGCACCATGCATTCCCCATTCGCTCCATACACACAGACCCGCTGGCCTCACTCACTCAACATGTACACGTACTCTCCTCACAACCAAAAACTCTTCAACACACACCGCTGAACTCTGCCATCCTTCTATCTGCATCCCCTAACTAACTCGTGCTCCCACATCGTCCCTTAAACTACAGCACGTTCCTTTTAACACTACGTAGCTAAACTACGTCCCCTCTACACATTCACAAGTCTGTCACGGTCTCCAAATAATCATTTTATTTCCCAACCTAAATCTGGCTACAATCCCTCTACCTAATCCATTCCACGGACTCCATGAGGACTTACCCCTGCCCCATGGAGTCGGTCTAACTAAGCTAACCCTTCCCCCTAACTAGTTTTCATCCTGTGCCCAGGGTAAGGGGGTCTTCCACCCCTTGCCCAGGAATCCTGTACACCCGAAAGTGAGGCTTGCTTTTTTTTTTTTTTTTTCATGCGCAGCACCTGCGCGGCAACTCAGAGCTCGCGCACTTTGCACCTGCCCGTGACGTCATGCAGCTGCACGTGTACCTCGTCCCTCCTTGGACGGTACCATCCGGCCGGGATACCCCTCGTGCCGGATTCCAACCACACGTGCAGCCATGACGTCACCGTGCGCAAAAAAAAACACAAGCCCCACGTCTCGAGGGGTTCCCCACGCGAACACATGTGCCTTGCCCGTTGGAGCTTAACACACACGATCGCGTGGAGAACCCGTCCGGTCCAAATCCGAAATCCTGCCTAAACTTTGTCCGTCCGCGGGATCGGCAAATCCACCGCGTGCGTTTCCGGACCGGGACTTCACTCTCGCAAGCGAGCACGTGGTGGTCTCGTGCGTTGCACAGCACGAACCTCGTGCTCGCGGCTGGGTGAACCCGGCACGGTCCTCGAAACAACTACAGCCGCTACTCGGCTTTCTCTCCTCTGTCGCCGTCTCCATTCCACACACGCATACCTGCGTGTTACGACGCACACAGTCCACTCCATCACATTCACACCGGGAGACGCGGCTGCGTGCTCCCGCATGCCAACCGACATCTCCCTCTCATACCGCTCTCTCACACACACGGTCTCCCTTACATAACCCATACCACTCACACGTGGTGCTCCATTCACTCGTGCCTCACTCACACACGCGGGGGCACTCACCCACGGTGCCTCATCCATACTCCCTGCCTCATCCACACACGGCGTGCTGGGAAGCACGTACTCCGGCACCATCGCCACCACACCACTCACACGTGGTGCCTCACTCATACTGGCCGTTTCACTCACACACACGGCCTCACTCACACACGGTGCCCCATCCACACCCGGCGTGCTGGGAAGCACGCACTCTGGCACCATCGCCACCACACCACTCACACGCGGGGTCGCTTCCACACACGGGGACGCACTCACACCTTGCACCACACACACAGGGACAACCACACTGGGGATTCGTGTCCCCACAAGGGTCTCCGGGGCCTCTATACCCCCCAAGCTCTCCGTGCACCCGTCCACAGCACCCGTCCCCTCAACCTCGCAAAGCACGACCGAACTCACCTGGTCGTGACTCGCCTCAAGGGGGCATACTCCCTCCCCTCGTTCCTGGAGGAGGCCATCCAGGTGCTCGCACTGGGTCTCTACCCAGTCCGCCAGCTCACCCCCATTGTCCTCCACTACCTCTGTGTGTGTGTGTGCGTCACTTACCCCGTCTTCCTCGTGTAGTCTTTCCTCTATTTTTTCTATCTCCCGTGTCTCTGCCAACTCTTCACCCTTTACCTCCCTTGTCTCCACTATTATTTCCTTTGTCACGGCCTTCATGCCCGCCTGCAGGCATCGGCCCATGTTCTGCGTCTCACCCCGGAACTTTTTCATTTCTTCCTTCATGTTTGCTTCCATTCCGTTTATTTTTGTATCCATCTTTTCGTTTATTTGTTGTGTATTGCCTTTCATTTCGTTTTTCATTTCATTTGTCATTGCCGCATTCATTTGTGCCAGCATGGTGAATAGCTGGGCCATGTCGGATGCACTCAAGTGAGCCGTTTCGGCAGGGATTGGGGAAGGGTCTTGGTGGAGAGGGGGGGGGAGGTGTCATACACCGCGGCCGCTGCCGCACCCACCTCGGGCCCTGGGTTCAGTTGGGCGAGTCCGTGTTCCTGCACAATCAACATTTCCTGCTCGGGGATTCCATCCTGGACCATGGATTCTACATTACTACACATATACATTTCTAATACCCCCGGCTCCCGCTCGCCTTGAGACGCCATCTTGCTTCTCGTGAAGGGTTAATTTGCTCGGTCGTAATTTGGAGGGAATCGGGGGTCGCTTCTCTCACCCCTGGACCGATTCCCGTGAATTTCGCTGGAGACAGGAGAGCCTGTTGTCCCGCTCTCCAATACCAGTGCTGCGAGGAGGGCGATGAATTTGTATCGCACGACCTGACACCAGTGTTGCGGTTTTCGCGCCCGCCGGCGTGCTGACGGCCACGTAACTCGAATCGCGGCACGTCGCCCACCGGACGGACAATCCAGTCGTGACCCTCTCGGACTAACGCCGGGAACCAGTCACGGGTGGACCTTTCGGTCTCACCGCGATCGAGCCAATCAGCCCCCGCGTGGGATAGGGTTGCTCGCCAAATTCGACCTACCTAAGTACCCACGCGGAGGGTAGACCGGGCGATCGCACCTCGCCGCAGGTCGACTTCGGACACGGGCCGCTTAAGCGACCCGTTCCGTACTATCAGAATAACCGAGCGGTGTTATCGTCGACCTCGACGGTTCGATTAATTATCGGGCGTATTCAGCCCACTACCAACCCTTTACGTGAAGCAAGATGAGGATTCAATGGAGGAAAAGACGAAGCGAAGCGGGAGAACAGTTCAACAATAAAGCACATTTATTCGCGGCACACGGGAAGCACACAAATACAATTCCACCAAATGCACACAAAAAAAAG
>NC_140961.1:136039427-136074427 GCF_056783735.1 Eptatretus burgeri
CAGGCAGTGCCAGCGAAGCCCACGGAGGAGCGCGGAGTCGGGGCACCGCCGCCATTTTGCAGCTCATCACAAGACGGGTAGGCTCCACGCAGTCTCGGCCCCAGGCCCGTCTGCCCCTTGTCGTAGAGGGTGGCCCCTTTTCTTTTGATTTTGAGTATATGTGTTGTCGGCGCCGTCTGTAAAGTAAAACTGTGTAAGTGTTGCCGTGTACTCGCGTAGTCGGTAGTAGATCTGCATTGTGTTTCTTTTGTTGCAATTGTTTTTGGTGCATAATTGTTGTATTTCTTTTACATTTGCTTTTTGTGCATAATTGTTGTAATTGTATATGTGTGCTTTCCGTTTGCCGCGGAATAAATGTGAATTATGTTGAACTGTTTTTCGCGTTTCGCTTCATCTTTTCTTTAATTGAATCTCCATCTTACTTCACGTAAAGGGTTGGTCGTGGGCTAAATGCGCCCAATAATTAATCGGAACCGTCGAGATTGAGGATAACACCGCTCGGTTATCCCGATAGTACGGAACGGGTCGCTTAAAGTGGCCCGTGTCCGAAGTCGACCTGCGGCGAGGTGCGATCGCCCGGTCTACCCTCCGTGTGGGTACTTAGGTAGGTCGAATTTGGCGAGCAACCCTATCCCACGCGGGGGGCCGATTGGCACGATCGTGGTGAGGCCGAAAGGCCCACCCGTGACTAGTTCCCGGCGTTAGTCCGAGAGGGTCACGATGGAATTGTCCGTCCGGTGGGCGACGTGCCGCGATTCGAGTTACGTGGCCGCTCGCACGCCGGCGAGCGCGAATTCGCAACAATATACATATTATTACGGCTGTGGAAATTCGCAGAGCACCATATAGGTCCTTAGATCAGTTATGCCAACAAGTTTGTGTTCAGATAGATTTCCCCACCGTTGTCTAATGGGATTTATTTGTGTAACAGGGCTGTGAATCTTCAGTTAGCCGTTTTTCTTTTGCTATCGGTATTTTGGACCAACCACAACGCCAACCACAACACCAACCACTTCACATCCCCACAGATAACGAACAGCCACCTTCACAACAACCACCTTAACCACCACCGCCCAACCACAGCACCCTCACGACCACCACAAAACACCAGCAACGCCACCATAGCGCCAACCACACCACCACCGCATTTCCCCCTCAGCACGGTTGCGAGAAGCCTGGCATTCATCGGGGGAGAACGGACGACGGCCTCACCCCTCCCCCCAACGACAAACACGTGCAGAAAAGAGGAAAGCTATGAAGACAAAAAGGAAAGGCCCCGATTCGGCGAGGAAAACGCCCTGCTTCTGGAAGCTTCACGTGCGTGCTGGAAGGGAGGAGGGCGAAAGGGAGAGGCGAAGTGCCGTGGAAATAAAAGGGACGTGCTGAACGCAAGGTCTGTCTGACGGGTCGTCGGCTGCTGGGGGTTGTGAGCTTGTGCTGAGGAGTCGCGGCAGTGGTCGCTCTTGGCACTGTTATTGGAGAGTCTCTGGAGGTGGCGGAAACGCGAGCGCTGAAGAGAAGGTCTGAGGCATGTGTGCGTGCGGACGCTAAGGCTCGAGGCTCGCTCGCTAGATCTCGCTAGCTGGATCGCTCTGGGCTCTCTGGATCGAAGGCACTTTAAGGGGGTCGGTGGTCGTGGCGGAGTCACTCAGGATCGTGTGCGAGTCACCTCTCTCGGTTGGATCGAGGAGGACTCGCGCTCGAGGATCCACCACCCGGTCACATTTTTCCTTCCTTTCTTTGTTTTCTTTGCTTTCGAATGAATGTTGTGGCGCCATGTCCGCAAGTAGAACGGCATAAGTGACTGTACATAATAAATAGACGGTATTCGCTGTTTCCTTTGCATTGTGTTTGGCTGTATAACGGCATGCGTGTTTCAACCATTTATTGCTTGATTGTATACATGTAAAATAATAAATATGCTTATTTGAATGTGAACCTGTTCGTCGTGTCATGTTCCCCATTGAACTTCCGTATTGCATTTCGGAATGGTAGCGGGCTTTTTGATAGCCGATAAAAGAATCGGGTCCAGCGAGGTCTCGCGATAATACCCCGCTCGGTTATCCCAGAATGGAACGAACCGCTTAAGCGGTTCGTGTCCAAGCAGACCTCGCTGAGGTACAGTCTCTCGGTAGGCTGCCCGCACAAATAATTAGGTATATCGACAATTCGGCGATTGACCCTGTCGCGCTCAGGTCGAATATTGACTTGGCCGTGGTGTGCGCTTGGAGCACACCCGTGACTGGTTTTCGGCGTTGTTCCAGAAAGTCGCGACTGAATTGTCCGTCCGGTGAGCATACGGCCGCGATTCGGCTAAAAGCGGCTGTCCGCACGTGGGCGGGCGCGAGTTTCGTAACACTGGTGTCGAGGAGTGAGATTCGAATCCATCCCGCCTCCAACCAAATTAATGGGAATCGGATCAAAGGTGTGCGAAGCGACCCTCTGTTCCCCCAAATTACGAGCGTTTAAATTGTTCCGATACGAAAGATGGCATATCAAGACGAACAGGGGCAGGAGGGATTAGGTATGGATTTGGAAGTATTAGAATCCATGGCCCAGGATGAGATCCCCGTGCAGGACATTAACATGCAGGATGAAATTCTCCCACAAACAACCCCAGAGCCTGAAATGGACACGGCGGCGGCCGCGGTGTATGACACCCCCCCCACCTCCTCCGTCAAAATCCTTCCCCGGTCCCCAGCGAAACTGCGACCGATGAGGACGGATCGGTTGCGTTGAGCGGAATGGCCCAGATATTAGCAATACTGGCAAGGATGGATACCAATGCACTCATTATGAAAAACAAAATGGATGAAAACGCAAAGGAAATGAAAGAAATTAAAAAAAAACATGGATGCAAATATGCAAACACTGCAGGGTGAGATGCAGAGCATGGGGCGAGGCCTGCAGGCGGGCATAATCGCAATTGCGTGCAACGAAGCGCGGACGGTGGAGTGCAAAATGGCGGCGCCACGTGTTGGAGCGAACGAGCTGGGAGGGAGTGCAACGGCTGTCCGGCCCGCGATGGAAGCGGGGGAGGACAAAATAATACGGGAGACATGTTGGACGAGACTCATAACGGCAGAGAGAGTGACGGTGACAAAGAGGAAAAAATTATATGGGTGACTGAGACGTGTACGAGACACGGAGAGACGAGGGAGATCATGAACGAGGTGACAAAAATAACAGAGACGCGGGAGATAGAAAAAGTAGAGGAGAGACTACACGATAAAGACGGGGTGAACGACGAGCACACACACATGGAGGTAGTGGAGGACAATGAGGGGGAGCTCGGGGAATGTGTCTTGACCCGGTGCAAGCAGCCGGATAGCCTCCTTCAGGAATGGAGGGAGACACTATGCATCCGTTGAAGCTGATCACGACCAGGTGGGTCCGGTCGAGCTTTGCGAGGTAGAGGGGGCGAGTGCTCTTGACGGATGCACACGAAGCTTGGGGGGTATGAAGGCCCCAGGAACCCTTGTGGTGACGCGATTCCCCATTGTGAATGTCCCAGTGTGTGTGTTCACGAGTGTGGCGAAATGTGTGCTGAAAATCGCGCATAGCGTGGGTGAAAGGTTGTGTGTGAAAGAGACCGTGTGGGTGAGTAATATGGTGTGCGTGGTTGCGAGCGAGCCGAAATGTGTGTTTTCCAGCACGCCGTGTGTAAAGGAAACACCGTGAGTGGATGAAACACCATGAGTGGATGAAACACCGAGTGTGGAAGGAACAGCGTGTGTGGTTTCGAAATGTGTGAGTGAAATGGCGCGAGTAAATGAACGGCCGTGTGTGAGAGAGACAGCGTTTGTGAGAGCGCTGTATGTGAGGGAGATGGCGGTTAACATGCGGGAACACGCAACCGCATGTCCGATTGTGAATGTCATCTCGAGGTGTGTGAGCGTCGTGGAACGAGGGAGTTTGTGCGCGAGAGTGCGACGACGACCTTGCCTGACAGTGGACAAAGGCCGAGTGGCGGCCGTAGCTGTTTCGGGGACCGTGCCGGGTTTGCACAGCAGCGCGCCCGGGGTCCGTGCTGTGCTACGCACGAGGCCCCCACATGCGTGCCTGCGCAGGTGAAACCTGGTCCAGAAACGCACACGGTGGATTAGCCGATCCCGCGGAGGGACAGAAGATAGGCTGGATATGGATTTGGACCGGACGGGTTCTCCACACGAGCGCGTTTGTAAAGCTCCGACGAGTAGAGCACATGTGTTCGCGTGGGGAACCCCTTGAAACGCGAGGCTTGCTTTGAATGCGCAGGGTGACGTCATGGCTGCACGTATGGTTGGAATCTGGCAGAAGGAAAATTCCTGCTGGATGGTACCATCCAAGAGGGACGAGGTGCGCGAAGCGCGAACAGCTGCCATGACTTCACGGGGAAAGCGCAGGTTGCGAGTTGCCACGCTAGTGTGTGCATGAAAAAAAAAGAAGCAAGCCCCGCTTCGGGTGAACAGGATTCCCGGGCAAGGGGTGGAAGACCCCACGGTCACAGGAATGGAACTAGTTTGGGGGAAGGGTTAGTTAGTTAGACCGGCTCCATGGGGAAGGAATAAGTCCTCATGGGGCCTGTGGAATGGATTAGTTAGAGGGATTTTAGGTCAGATTTAGGATGAGAAATGGGAAACGATTTTGAGGACATGGACAGACTTGTGAGTGTGTAGAGGGGACGTAGCTTAGCTACGTAGTGTTAAATGGAATGTGCTATATTGTAAGGGATGACTAGGGAGCACTAGGTAGTTAGGGGATGCAGCAAGTAGAATGGCAGTATTCACCGATGTGAGTGGTGAAATGAATGGAAACTTGGTGAGTGAATGAGGGCCAGCGGGCCTGTGTGAATGGAGTGAATGTGAAATGCATGGTGCGATGAATGATTGGGGGGAGGAGTGACTCCCACCCAAGGGACCCCGGGGTCAGTATAAAGTGAGTTAGTGGGTAAGTTAAATTTACAAAATGGAGGTCGTTTTGCTGTTGGAGGGAACATAGGCTCGAAAACCATTTGGAGGGGTGCAGGAGCCCTGTTGACGGGCTGGGAGCGTGGCTGCGAACGGTGAGTATCGCTTAGTGGGTACCCCGGGCACCGGGCTAGTCAGCCGCGGTAGGCCAAGGGTCCATGGGGGGCCGGGATAGTGTAGTGGGCAAGGGTGGGCGCGCATGATGCGGGGCACGGGGCGCCATTGGCGACGTGGGCAGTGCATTGGGCACGGGCACCCAGGGAAGGGGCCCGGGGCACCAGCCTGCCACGTGAGCATCGAGGGGGAGTCGCCAGGGAGGGCACTCCCCAGTTTTTAGGGAGCTGGTAGGCTCGGAGGCAGTTGCAGGGCCCGGGGGTGCCATAGTTGGAGAATCGGCAGAGGGTAGTTCCTGCCAAGGGAGCCACGCATCCCAGCCACGAAACCGTGCAAGGGTACGAGGTAAAATTCGAGGGCAAGGCCAGAAATTGTGAAAACAGGCAATGGGAATCTTGGTTGTTAGAACCAGCAGTTTAAGTGAGAGGCGCTTTTGAAAAGCCCCGGGGTAGTTTAAGGTTAATAAATGTTAGGGTAGTTAGGAGATGTACCCCTCCGCACCATCCATCCCTTCGCTTGTTGTGGGCCGCGAGACTCACCGTGGTGAAGTTAGATCGCTGAGATTTGAGGAGGAAATTCTGAGGCTTCATTGGGCCTCGACACAGGACGCTTGCGCTCCCTTATTCCCCTCCAGGAAGGAAACATAGGGGTTGGGAGTAGGCTAGGATGACGATAGGTTAGCCGGACAGAGCCAATAAAGGGGGTTTGGGAGACGATTTATAAAGGGGGAAATAAAAATAAAATAAAACAAAAAAATAAGATGGGGCTAAATTGGGGATTTTTTGCAAATTAAGGGAGGGGGTATGGACAGAGACAGGCAAAGGCGATAGGTTGGGAGGGAGACAGTAGGATAGGTCCGAGCCCGCCTTCCGAGTGGCCAGCACCACCGCACTCCCTCCACCAACCTCCAGTACAAGACAAGAGGCCGGCCAGTTCATCTGCGGGCTGTTTTGCTACAAGGCCTGTGCCGGTCAACTTCACCTACCGGCCCGTTTTGCTACAACGGCCTTGTCTTGCCTTGCCATGCCTTGTCTGCCTGCCTTTGCCTTGACCCCATGCCTGCTAGCCCTTCCTTGCATTTGCCCCATTCATCCATCACCATGTGCACCAGGATCATCACACGTTCTGCAGGGATTGCCCTGCAGGGAGCTACACCACAGGACTGCATTGAGCAGCCTGTGCACCGTTTTGTTTGCTTGAGTCAGTACCATTCACTGTTCTGCAGGGACTGCCTTGCAGGCAGCCGCACACGGAGACTGCATTTGTGCAGCCCGTGCACCGTTTTGTGTTCACTGTGCTCATTTCAAGGGGGAGGCCAAAGACTGCATTGGTGCGGCTGGCCACATTCCCTGTCACCTGCATTTGTTTCATGAGCCAGAGACTGCGTGTGAGTAGCCTGGCTCCCTGTTTTTCTTTTCCTGCAGAGTCCATCAGTCCTGGGCCATGGTTTAGTGGAAAATTTGTAAGTTAAGGTAAAATTGTAAATGAGTTGCTTCCCCCTGCATGTGTGTCATAGCGCCGGCAATTTAGTTAAGTCGTCTGTATGAGTGGGTTTGTTTAGTAAGTTACACAGCCCGTAGGTTATTTATTTTTGTGACACGAATACACGAAATGTCGCACTCAGGGATCCGAAGATAAAACATACTCGTGGAAACTTACACATGATGGCACACGAAAATTTGACGACTCAGGACGAGTCTGTAAAAAAGGGGAGGGGGTAGTGTTACGGCTGTGGAAATTCGCAGAGCACCATATAGGTCCTCAGATCAGTTATGCCGATAAGTTTGTGTTCCGATAGATTTCCCCACCGTTGTATAATGGGATTTATTCGTGTAACAGGGCTGTGAATCTTCAGTTAGCCGTTTTTCTTTTGCTATCGTTATTTTGGACCAACCACAACGCCAACCACCAACCACAACGCCAATCACTTCACATCCCCACAGATAACGAACAGCCACCTTCACAACAACCAACTTAACCACCACCGCCCAACCACACCACCCTCACGACCACCACAAAAGGCCAGCCACGCCACCACAACGCCAACCACACCACCACCACATTTCCACCTCAGCACGGTTGCGAGAAGCCTGGCATTCATCGGGGGAGAACGGACGACGGCCTCACCCCTCCCCCCAGCCCCAAACACGTGCGGAAAAGACGAAAGCTATGAAGACATAAAGGAAAGGCCCCGATTCGGCGAGGAAAACGCCCTGCTTCTGGAAGTGCTGGAAGGGAGGGCGAAGTGCTGTGGAAATAAAAGGGGCGCACTGAACGCAAGGTCTGTCTGTCGGGTCGTCGGCTGCTGGGGGTTGTGAGCTTGTGCTGAGGAGAGTCACGGCAGTCGTCGCTCTTGGTGCCGTTGTAGGAGAGTCTCTGGAGGTGGCGGAAACGCGAGCGCTGAAGAGAAGGTCTGAGGCGTGTGTGTGTGCGTGTGTGTGTGTGTGTGTGTGTGTGTGTGTGTGTGTGTGTGTGTGTGTGTGTGTGTGTGTGTGTGTGTGTGTGTGTGTGCGGACGCTAAGGCTCGATGCTCGCTCGCTGGGTCTCGCTCGCGAGATCGCTCTGGGCTCTCTGGATCGAAGACACTTTAACGGGGTTGGTGGTCGTGGCGGAGGCACCCAGGATCGTATGCGAGTCGCCTCTTTGGGTCGGATAGAGGACTCGAGCTCGAGGATCCACCACCCGGTCACATTTTTCCTTCCGTTCTTTATTTTCTTTGCTTTCGAATGAATGTTGTGGCACCATGTCCGCAAGTCAGGTCAGGTATGGGAGCATGTGCCAGAACAGCGCGTCGCTGCGTCCACTTTCCGCCGGTACTCCAGGGGCCTCCGTCTGGCCATCCCCCAGGCAGATGCCAGGCCCATCCCCATCTCCTTGAGATGATGGTCAACCTGCTGCAACCATGAGGCACGTGGTCGGCCCACTGGCCTCCTCCACTCATGAGACTCCCTCGCTGAGAGAATCTGGTGAGCAGGATCAGCGTCAGGAAAACGAGCCACATGTCCATACAGCCGCAGCTGACGCTCACGGACTATGCAGGTAACAAATCTCATCCGAGTCTCTCTCAGCAACCGCTCGTTGGACACAAAATCCGACCAGCGATAGCCAAGGATTCTCCGAAGAGACCTGGTACCAAAGGAATTAAGTCTCCGTCTCTGATCCTTGGTCAAAGTCCAAGTCTCGCACCCATAGAGCAAGACTGGAAGTACCAAGGACCTGAAGACTCGGACTTTCGTCCTCCCGCACAGGTACCGGCAGCGCCACACCCCATGATCCAGTGAATCCATGACTCCCCAGGCCCGACCCAGACGTCTATTGACCTCCGGCTCACAACCTGCGGAGACATGAATATCACTGCCAAGGTAAGTGAATCTATCCACGACCTCAACATCCTCACCACAAACAGACACAGACAGGACAGCAGCATCCAAGATGTCACCGAAAGCCTGGATCTTTGTTTTGACCCAAGAAATCCGTAATCCCAACGGCTCCGACTCCTCATTCAGCACCTCGAGGGCCCCAAGAGGATGTCTAAAGTCTCCGCAAAGATGACTGCATCATCTGCAAAATCAAGGTCCGAGATCTTGACATTGCCAAACGATGCACCGCAACTTGATCTCTCCGACATCCTCCCAAAAATCCAGTCCATACAAGTGCTGAAAAGTGTGGGGGCAAGTACACATCCCTGACGAACTCCAGTAACAACTGGAAATAAGTCAGAGGCGGTACCACCACACTTCACAGCACTCTCAGTACCAGAGTAGAGTTCAGACATCAGATCGATCAGTTTCGGTGGCACCCCACGAAGACCAAGAATCCTCCAGAGGACATCCCGATTCACTGAATCGAACGCTTTACAGAGATCAACATAGGCTGCAAGCAGCCCCTGCCGAAACTCTCGTCTGCGTTCAGTGAGGACACGAAGAGCAAGGATACGGTCAATCGTTGACCTCTTTGGCGTAAAGCCTGACTGCTCTGGACGCTGGTGCTCAAGCAGATGGTGGCGAACCCTATCAAGAATTATCCGAGCAAA
Organism: Eptatretus burgeri; assembly: GCF_056783735.1. NCBI lineage: Eukaryota > Metazoa > Chordata > Myxini > Myxiniformes > Myxinidae > Eptatretus > Eptatretus burgeri. Next base: position 136,048,524 of record NC_140961.1, read on the forward strand.
GACCTTGCCCGGCACTGAGAGCAGCGTCTCACCTCGGTAGTTGTTGCAGTCTTGGCGATCACCCTTCCCTTTCCAGAGAGGGACAACAAGGCCCCTCTTCCAGTCAGTTGGGATGATGCCTGTGTTCCAGGCAGAGCACAAAACTGCATGCAACGACGCGAGTGCAGCATTTCCACCAGCCTTGAGAAGTTCAGCATGGATGCCACAGATCCCTGGAGCTTTGCCCCGTTTCAACTGGTTCACCGCAGCTCGTGTTTCCACAAGCGATGGTGGACCACAGTTGATTCGAGGGTCAGCAACAGGGATTGTAACACCCTTGACGTCCAACTCGACAGCTGGGGGATCAGCCTGGTACAACCGCTCAAAGTAACCGGCCCAGCGGGCCTTCACTTCAGACTCCTCTGTCAAGAGCCTACCACTCTCTGCTCGAACTGCAGTGCTCCGAGGGATGGGCTTGGATGAACGTAATGCACGCGAATTCCCCTGTAAGCGGGACGAGAATCACCTGTCCACAGGTGATGCTCTACCCCCTCACAGATTCCTCGCACATAGGCCTCCTTGTCCACCCTCAGTGCACGATACAGTTTTACGCCTCAGCTCCCTGAACAGCTCAGCTCTGCCATTCAGCCTGGCCCTGCGACTCTGGTCAATGGTATCCAGTGTCCCTTGAGAGACAAAATTCTTCTTTGCCCTGCGGTGAACTCCAAGGCATCCACCGGCAACATCAAGGACGGTGGTCTTGAAGGCGCTCCACAACTCTTCAGGACCCCCAAAGCACCCAGACCCCCCAAGTGTCCACTCAGCCTGTTCGCAAACTCCTCAGCTACTCTCTCATCCCTGAGCTTGGCAACATCCAGCCTAGGCTGGGATGGTACCATTCTCCAGGATTTAAGGTGCAGCTTTAGAGTTGCTACAACAAGCCTGTGGTCAGTATTGAGGAACTGAGCACTCCGGTAGACCCTGCAGTTCTGGATCATCCTCCAACGACCGTCAATGAGGACATGGTCAATCTCCTTTGCCACACCGCCAGCGTTGGAATACCAAGTCCAGCGATGAGCTTGTGGGCGCTGAAACCATGAACCAGCCACCCTAAGTCCATGACTTCTTGCAAAGTCAAGGAACTTAGTGCTATTCTGGTTCATAGTTCCTGACCCATGGGGACCAACACACACCTCATAACCATCCCTATCAGTTCCAGTCGATGCATTGAAATACCCCAAGACTAGAAGTGTATCTCGTCTGGGGCACTGATCAACCACAGACTCGAGTGTGGCGTAGAATGCATCCTTCACGGTAAGATCACTCGCCTCAGTCGGAGCATAAATAGAGACCAGGGAAATGACACCTAAGGAGTGACGAATCCTTAATCTCATAATACGCTCGTTGACCGGTGTTACCTCAATTATCATTGGGGTCAGCTTATTGGACACAGCTACAGCAACTCCTTGGGTATGGTAACCATCAGAGCGACCAGACCAATAGTAGGTGTAACCACCCACCATTATCTCGCCGCAATCCGGTCTCCGAACCTCAGAGAGAGCTGCAATCCCGATGTCCAAACGCTTGAGCTCAGATGATAACAGAGACAGGTGATCATCCTCTCTTAGGGATAGGACATTCCAGGCACCCACCCGAAGGGACCGCCTCAGGTTAACCCAAGGAGACCGCCGTCTGGTGGACGACACCTCAGATTGCGGGAGAGTGTGTCGGAGTGGTGCTGACCCAGGGATGTTACCCCGTGGTTTCCCTCCTATCAAAGATTGGGGGTCCCGAAGGCTTTGCCCCAATCCCATCATCCGGTGAGCTGCCCTGCGAAGGGAAGCTGCACAGGAGGTACTCCCACGGAGTGGGTTTTCAGATTTTTTTGCGTTTTTGCGTTTTGCGGAATGAAGCGTTTTACGGTGGCTGGAGTGCAAATCCTGCCACCAACCTCCTAATAAGAAGTAACCCAACTGCAGGAGGACGTCCGCAGACACAGTTGGGCACTAGATATGGATGGCCGTTGGCTCACAAGGAGCTCCTCCGCCCTTTGACAGGTTTTGTTTTTAATCCTGCTGGGTGTCCATATCCAAACACCCTCCTCACCAGAAAACCTGGTGGGGGAGACGGTTTAGTCGCCGACAACCCGACCATGGAACAGGTTAGTACAGGTTTACATGGTACCTGTAGCAGGTCACAGATCGAACCTGACCTGACCTTAACCTGAACCTGACCTGACCTGTCCGCAAGTAGAACTGTATAAGTGACTGTACAGAATAAATAGACGGTATTAGCTCTTTTCTTTGCATTGTGTTTGGCTGTATAACTGCATTTGAGTTTCACCCATTTGTTGCTTGATTATATACGTGTAAAATAATAAATGTGCTTATTTGAATGTGAACCTGTTCGTCGTGTCATTTTCCCCATTGAACTGCCGTATTGCATTTCCGAATGCTCGCGGGCTTTTTGATAGCCGATAAAAGAATCGGGTCCAGCGAGGACTCGCGATAATACCCCGCTCGGTTATCCCAGAACGGAACGAACCGCTTAAGCGGTTCGTGTCCAAGCAGACATCGCTGAGGTACGGTCTCTCGGTAGGCTGCCCGCACGAATAATTAGGTATATCGACAATTCGGCGATTGACCCAGTCGCGCGCGGGTAGAATATTGACTAGGCCGTGGTGTGCGCTTGGAGCACACCCGTGACTGGTTTTCGGCTTGTCTTTCCGGTGGGCTATATATCTCTATTATAATACCAATATATATATATATATATATATATATATATATATATATATATATATATATATATATATATATATATATATCTCTATTATAATACCAAGCTTGCACCCTAAAAACTCGGCTCGCCGTCACACAATCCCTATGAAATTGCTGTGGTACTTAGCGGACATGCCGACAATGTTTGGGAAGTCTTGGCGTTCCATAGTACCACATGATCGCGGATTATACCCGAGTGATTACGGTAGTCCTAACATATGTAACGATTGAAGAAAACAACTGTGGAAAAATTAATTCCACCGGCCATTCACTGCGTGCACACAGGCAAAAGGGCACCAAGTATGGGCACCACCCCACCTTATAATGTTATTCCTCAAATTAAAAGTATTTCAATTAAAATGTCGATTTTGGTCTTCTAGAAGCAATTATGTTTCTTTCAAAAAACCCTGCTCATTGTTAACCATTTTAAATCTGGGTAAAGAGGTGACATAAGCATTTGCACCACAAGGTTAATTTATAGCATGCTGCTTGCCAGTGGGGTTTAGATCACTTAGTTTAATATGCCTGTGCCTTGCATGCACCCACACAAACTTGATCGACAGGCTTAATTATCTGGAAAATGATCACGATAATAAAAGAAACTACATCATTACAAGATATTGACATAAAAAGCCAAGTTAATAGCATTTGAAGGGAAATGAGTGAAGTTTTCTAAAGACATGACATCAAAACAAAAGAGACGAGTAATTTGATTGCGCACAGTCGGCGGGTATGCCTCCGCTCTCCCGCACAAACACTTGAGTATTGACATATTTGACCCTTGACCTTTATCATATCTGACCCAAAATCGAATCAGTTAATTGCCCTGTCTAACTTTACCTTTGTACCAAGTTTGATGAAATTCTGTCCAATATTTCTTGAGTTCGGGCGTAAACAGTAAAATTTCAGAGTTTGACCTTGACCTTTGACCCTTGAGCTTTATCACATCTGGCCCAAAATCTAATCACTTAATTGCCCTGTCTTACTTTACCTTTTTACCAAGTTTGATGAAATTCTACAATTTGCTTCTTGAGTTATCGCGTAAACAAAAATCCGGACGGACAACTCGGAAACATAATGCTTCCGGCACCCTTGGTGCGGAGGTATAAAAAAGAAGAGGGTCCGAGTTACATTGATCAATTAACCAACGCGGTTATATTAAAAACATCACCTGTGATGACCTCGGAGCCCCTGCTCTTAGCATTTATAACAGAAGGAAGACATGATGACATCACCACAAACAAAAAGAAAACAAAAAACATTTTGATGCAAATATTTTGTTACAATCAAGTCGCAGGGAAGAAATGCACAAGAGAAAAATATTCGGGTGCTAACCTCATTTATCTCATGTATAAGCCGATCACGTTTCTTCAGCAATTTCCTTTTTCTCTCCTGTTTTGCACATACAATCCCAGGGTAACAATGGTTAGCGCCATGGCTGACTTCAGGAGGAGACAGTCTGCACGAAGCTGCACAAGGTTATCACAAATAAAACGGAAAGAAAACGCACCCATTCCTTACCTCCGAACATCATTTGTATGCTACACCGAAATAAAGCTTATCATTACATTTGACAGAAAACTTGTCATCAGGTTAAAAATAGTGGACATATCGCCATTATAAAATAAACAAATAATTTGCTCAATTCATTTTTGCTGCATCGCTTCACGGCAATGGTATCACATGGTGAGTTTATCCAGATCACTCAGCGTTCACGACACGACTCCCATTGGCAGTCTGAAGTCATGCACGTTTCTTTCATAAAAATGATGATTTTTTTTAATTTTGTTTACCCACAAGTCAATGCGACACGTTGGTACACAAATATGTCAATGAAATGATGAGATGCTCCATTTTGAAATTCAAAAAGGACATTCGATGAAAGCTGTAGTTAATACAAATCAGAAAAGTGCTTTCAATATGGTCAGGTAACCTGTTCCTAAGTGAAAATGGAAAGAAAAAGAAAAATTTGACGAGTGTCTCGACTGCTCGACTCACTCTGCCAAAGCTTTACCATCCCAGCTTGCATTGTAATCGAGGCAGATAAGGATACAATTTGGACTTGACAGTGTGTCTCAATGGCTATCCCTACAGGTGCTACAAATCTGTCTTTATCTACTTGTGCTTGAACCGTTTCAAGTTTAATCTCCATCGATCAAGGTTGATCAATGTTCAAGTATGTGTTTTACACAGATCGAGAGAGACACAACAACAATCAGAAACTGGACAAAAGATAAAACTTTTCAGTAACTTCAGATGTTTGCATGAATTACAATCATGTTCTTTCTGTAGAGTGGCAGTGGTTTCTTTAAATCTCTAATGTTGACAATCATTTGCAGGAAATATTTCCTTTTAAAATCATATTATGTATAGTGAGTGTGTGTTCGTTTGGCTTGTATGCACCCCTTCAACTGCTGGATGGAATGAGTTAAAAACTGCTGGTTGTACTCAGAGTACACAGGAGGGTTTTAGGAGGTAAAAAAAATTTTAATACTCATGGAGGCTCAGGATGGGGAGAGGACGCCAATTCTCACTATGTAAACGTGTATCGTATAACGTCGCTCCCGTCGTGGGGATTACAAGTCATCCCGTTCATAATTCTGGGTACAATTTACCTGGCCGTAAGGATGGGTTCTTCGCGAGTCTATTTTAATTAGTTATGAGAAATTGTGTGTTACTTTCCTCCATTCGTTAACTGTGTGACCACTAGGAAATATTATTCAGCAATTTTGAAACTAAAATGTAATTCCATGCATTTGATACAGCCATAGATTACACATGTACGAGTGTGTATATGTATGATTCACTTCGACTCAGTCAATCCCGTGCTGATCAGCACAATGGGCAGCCTATTGTCACCAAAATTGTCCATCACTTGCCAATCATTGTGTATCTTTCCACACAACTCCAATTAGATCCGGATCTTGTTCGACCGTACTACTCCATGAGGGATGTGGTCTTCCTTTGCATATTTTTTCCATCTTTCGGTGTCCATAACTGTTTGTTTCAGAATTCTCGAATCATACATTCTGAACAGGTGTCCAGTGCAGCACATAAGATATTCATATATTGCAAATGCAACACTGATTGGTTCGGTTGGTGTTTGTTCTTTGGTACACTTCCGTATTTCTTATTCTATCCAGATCTCTAAAATGCAATATGTTGTACAGGCAAAGTTGATGAAAGGCATTCGGTTTTCTTGTCATGATTTTTGTCAGTTGCCAAGTTTCACTTTCATTGAAAAGCAGAGACAATTAAATGGGTTTGCACAATCAAATTTTAGTCCTCAGACTGATTTTCTTCTTGTTCCATCTTTTGAGATTTCCAAAACACTTCCAGATTTAACGAGGGCTCCGATCAGAGATCCATAAGTGGACAATGAACTCTTGTTTTTTTCTTTTTCTTTGCAAGAGGTCATAATTGAATGGTAAAGGGCATTGTAATAGATCTGCCACAGATTATAAATGTGGACGATAAAAAGGTGAACATTTATGTTCAAACAAAAATTTACAAAAATGGCTTGGTGGTCCAGGAGTATGAATCTCCCTTGGGGTGCAAAAGGCCCAGGTTTCGAATCCCGGCCAAGCCAAATTCAAATTTTTGGGCTTGCGCTTCAAAAAGCGGGACACCAAGAGAAAACACTTAATGCCGCTCTCCAGGAACCATAAAAATGCAGTTTTTTTGTTTTTCAATTGCAGGTGAATTAATCGATATTTCACTCGAGATTAATAGTTTGTGGTGTGCCACGACACACACACACACACACACACACACACACACACACACACACACACACACACACACACACACACACACACACACATACACACACACACAACTGTTCACTGGACATTTTTTAATACTTTTAATGGTTTCATCAAGTGGCACTCAATTTGCATTGTTATTCTGACCTCTTCAATCTCAGAAAGAGATTGCACTGAAGCCTGAAACTGCTTGAAGGCTTCAATTTCCTTCTTCACCAAAGAATACTGACCATGCAGGTTCTGCAAATGTTTGAAATTTATGGCTTCTGCAGGTAAAAATAATAAAAAGAAAGACAGAAAGAATAAAACTTGCAATCAATCTTTCACGATCACAAACATACCCAAATCATCAATGTTATAATCAAAAGCCATGATAAATATAAACTTGTGTAAATGCACAAAAAAATGCCGACTGGTACATTTATAAAATTGCTACATTTCTTTAAAATAGGCCCAGCACTTAATTCCTCCATCCATCAAGAAGGTCGTCCCAGCCTACTTCAGGGCTGGTGACATATTATGTATGCAAATGTGGAGTGGTGTAGGGGAAAGGTAAATATAATTCAAATCAAAATGTACAAAAACAACAAAAATAGTGAAAGGAGGTTACGAAGAGCCAATGGGATTTATAGTTTTGCATGCACATGCAGGTTCACCCTTCATACAAGGATGGGTCACATTTAACATCGACAGAGAATCATCAGCGCACTGAGCAGCAAATCATCAATAAACTGTAACAGACTATGTTTTGCACCAAAAATTAGTCCTCATCTCACTTGCTGCAATCTTCATTTTCAGAAAGCGAATTTAAAAAGCAGGAAACACATGATTATGGGTATTAGTTACTAACACTAAAAAGACGAATTCCTTCGAATAAAAACTTTTTTTTTTAACTTCAAAAAAAATTATTGAAATCGAGGTCGGTTTAACCCTGACAATGGCAACACAAATGAAAAACACCATCCTTTCTCTAATCCACTCCTCTAAATTATTTGCCAATAGTCATGGGTGTATAAGACAACAAATGGTAAGGAGGAGTAAGGGGGGGAGGGCAGTTGCAATTGGATGCATTTATGCATGTCAAGTTCATGTCTAGGAACCAAGTACCAAAGTATATAAACTAACAAATTATGATTTCTACATTAGTGAGCAATGATATATATATATATATATATATATATATATATATATATATATATATATATATATATATATATATATATATATATATATATGTCTGTGTGTTTGTCTGTCTGTCTCACACACACGCACGCACGCACGCACGCACGCACGCACGCACGCACACACACACACACACACACACACACACACACACACACACACACACACACACACACACACACACACACACACACACACACACCTGGGATTTTTATCTGATGCACAGAAGACCCTTGGGACTGTGGAAAACCTTTGACAACCTCTTGTTCGAGTCATGCCATGATGAACATTCGTGCGCAAGTGAGGAGTTCCAGTGCAGTCGACCAGGATGTCTCAAGTAAGCTTCCCAGTGAACATGGAGCACCCAGTGAACTCCCCTCCAAGAGGGTGCACCCCAGATAAGATAACTGGAGTACTCGCTCATACAAATCAACGAGGAACTTAACAAGTCCCCAGAATAAATGGGCAAGACCGTCTCGGCGATCCTTGGTCGTTTGGTGCTGAACTCCCATTGACGAAAATCTGATGATCAAGCCTTCAGTGTAGTAAAAGCACCATGCCCCAACCCCAAATGGATGGCCTGGTCTTGGCAAGACAATGACAATGACCAAGCCATGCAAGGTCCATTAGGGTGTCCATTCCAGAGCGCCAAGGAATGTCGACTTGCTCAAAGCCGATGCAACAGAGGCAATGATTTCTCGAGGCTTGAAAAGTATAGCTTTTCAAGCCTCACTGAGCAATTGCAACATTGGGGACAGCAATATTGGGTCTGCAGACAGAGATACTCCCACAGCTGTGAAAAAGAAAAGTGCCTTGAGGTGGTTGGGCCCCTGCAGTAGTGCCATGAGGAACCAAAAGGACTCCCGGACACAGCATACGGTTTCATTAGCAAAAGCAAAGCAGCGCAAATGCAAAGACAGCACGTGGTTGAAAATAGATGCTTTTGTCTGTCGAGACAAAATTACAGGAATTGCAAGGAAATTTTTGCACAGGAGGAGACCATTCAACCCATCATGCCTGCACCACACCAATACCATATTTAATAAATCCATCAATTCCCCTTCCCTTCATGTGCAGCATTTTGGCTGCTGCACTGGTACTCATTTTGCCGACCTCGGAAGGATGACAGGCTGAGTCAACTCCCTGGTGTTAATTCAGCGGCCAATGGGGCTTGAACTCAGACCCTAGGATCCCAAGCCACCACCCTAACCGCTAAGCCAACACCAAGTTAATCATGCATCGATAAAATCTTGTAATGTGCTGTAATGTAATGTGCTGTGTACCCATTGCATGAAGCAAAAGGCAAATTGACAAATTGTAGGTGATAAAACCAATGGAGACTGACCACGATTGAATCAACACTGTTTGACATTTTCAAACGACTTCACTTCTGTCAGTGAACCAATAACTTTATTACAGGGCACTTGATTAATTGCAAAATATCCAGTCGCCAATGTTTTTAACTTTCTCCAAAACTAAACGGTAACATTTTCACAAAACTGCAAAATGTATCCATGTGGTGTTCATTGTCAAGTGTTCGAAACTTTAAACCTATCGCGGGTTGAGAGACATAATGTTGTAACTGAAAATTTCCATTTCCTGCAAATTGCTAAATAATGGTGTTGAAAGACATGAGAGCCATTTTATTCAATTTCGCCAAAAATGCAGTTACAACATTATGTCTCTCAACCCTCGACATGTTGTTGGCCATGATAGGATGAAAAGGTCACGGTAAATTCCACTTTTGTGTATGTAACAAGCAGATGACCACCGGAATGATTGAAGTTAAGGAGAGATGAAATCTTGTGCACCCCATGTCCTCTTGTCAACCCCCATGCAGTATCTGTCTTGTTCACCCCACGTGTCCTCCACTGAACCTCATTCTATCCCACATTCCTTGTTTCTCCAAGTCTCCCTCTATTTCTATCACAACTTTGCTGTTGGTGCCCCCGCTGCCCCACCCCACTCCCTTTCTACTTTTCTATTGCGTCCTGATCCATTCTATGTTCTCACTCTTCCACGAGCCTCGACTTTGTATACAAAAGAACAACAAAAAAAATGTCATTTGCTGATGTCTGCTAGCAATCTCACATTCAAGAACTCATGTAAGCATGACCACCTATGCATCACGTGTGACACTGGTGTCTCCAATGTTGGCATTCAAGGATGCAGTGCACTTTGGAACCAACTGATAGCAAGTTCCAGCAAACCACACAATCTCACACGCATATATAGGCGAAGCGACACTTGCATTCTCCGCACTCTCTCTACGACTGTGAACTTGGCTGGAACATACATACTCAACGTGAGCACACCCACCAACTGACTCAAAATACACTTGACAAATTGGAGGAGAGGTGGTGGGGGTGGGGGAAGGGGGGAGTGGGGTTGGAGGAATATCAAATGCAACAAAAACAGATGGCCCACTCAACCTAATCTAAAGCCTTTCATCTCAATTTTATTAGCCTCTAGTTACCTATCCAAGACATCAGGCAAAGAACTGTGATGATTTCACCACCAACTCCCACCCTTCCCCACTTCATGATGAAAACAAAGCAAAAAAAACAACTTACTCCTGTGCTCGATCAACGACTGCAGACTAAACAGTGCAACTTTTTTGCTGATGGACTTGTGAGTTCCCAAGCGTACGATGTTGATGTCGCCACAATTTCCTGAGTCACAAGATGAGAAGAGAAAGTTAAATTTAAGGACAGTTCACAGACTGGGATTATCAAGATTACATGAAAGATTGAAAATGAGTTAAATGTTATATCTAGACACGGCATTATTGCAAGATTATTTTCTTATCACACCACCAAAAAAAACCCAATTCCACCGAGGACACATTATATTACCACTCCTCCCCCTCCCATCCCACCCCAAACCACCAGAACACACAGTATTTGGTCTTCAACCCAGCTAGGTGTGAAATTAACAAACCATCATGCAAAGTTGAGTAAAACACTTTGAATCGTTTTCCACAACTAGTTGGCACAAGTGAGGAGTTCCAATGATTACCTGAGTGTCCCAAACTGATCAAGATGGTACGAGCTCTGCCAGGCGGGCAAGTGTTCAGAAGCTAAATCAGCCTAGGTAGTTTGAATGTGAGATTAATGGGGGTAAGGATTCAAAGTGGTGGAGATGAGGAAGAGGAGGAGGTTGGAAGTGTTGTGTGTGCAGGAAACCAGATGGAAAGGCGACGGGGAGAGTAGGTTGGTAGGAGGATACAAGCTGTTGCACACGGGTGGGGATGGAAGGAGTAATGGGGTGGGAAGAATAGTATCGGAAGAGATCAGTAAGTGGCTGGTCAGAGTGGAAAGATGGGAGGGACGGATAGTTATGGTTGCTTGGTTGATTGCATGGTTGCTGGTACAAAGGCAAATTGTACGTGTTATGTCGGAATATGGGCCACAAACGGGAAAGACTGGGATGACAAACAGGGAAATAGGTTTGAGTATCTGGGATGAACAGTGACTGGGGATGGTAAGTCTGAGGCAGAGGTTTGGAGGAGGATTAAGGTGGGTGTGAATGCATGGTGGTGGGTGGAGGGAGTAATGGCAGACAGAAAGATATCAAGAAAATTGAAAGAGAAGGTTCTAATGTTGTGCAACACCGGCCTACCTTCATGGTCTGGAGACGGTGGAACCAAAATAGAGACAACAGAGGCTGCAGTTTTGTGAGAACTGGGTCAGAAGGATTACAGGAGTGAAGAGGGTGGATAGGAGGAGGATGAATGAACTGAGGGAGGAGATTGGTGTGCAGATGAGCTAGACGGGGAGATTGGTGAAATGCCGGCTGAGATGGGCTGAGTACTTGGTGTGGATGGGGGAAGAGAGAATGGCAAAAAGGGTACATAGGTTGAGCAAGGTAGGAGGAAAAGAGATAGGAGGATTGTATGAGGAGGGATATCAGAAAGGTAGGGGTGGTTGGAGAGTGGAGAGAGTTGGCCGAGGACAGAGGGAGGTGTAGTATCATGGTCAAGGCAGGGCAGAACCTTGGTGCCATTGGATCACTCCTTATAAAAGGGAAGAGGAAGAGGAGGGGAAAAAAGAAGTTGGCCCGTTGGTCCAAATTTTCATTTGTCTTCACAGCCTTGTAGCATACCTGCCTGCTGTACTACTTGAGCATTAGCTTGCCTTTCACCAAGCCCAGATGTGCTTGGGTCAGGGTGGGGATAATACATTCGTGTTATTATTGCTAAATGATGATACTATTATTCTTGTTAATATTATGATGACTATTAATTAATACGTGCTTTGTGACAATGTTATCATTGTTTTTGTTATTACCCTCGCCGAAGTAGAGGGTACTGCGCTTGAGTCCTTTTGTCTCTCTGTTTGTTTGTGTTTGTTTGTCCACACAGAATTTTCGCGTTTTTCTCCGCAACCGCTTGTCAGATTGAGATTAAATTTCCACCACAGGAGCGACTGACTACTCATGTAGAATGTTTTAATCATAATTATGACATAGGTCAAATGGTGTGGCAGCCATGCTGGAAAAACGGAAAAACTTTGGACCTCTGTATCTCTGAAAACACACCAAGGAAAAAAAAATTGAAACTTGGCACCTGGCAAATACCCCTCATGGGGAATAAGTGTGTTTTGTGACATCATAGTTGTCTTAATTATGACGTCATAATTGCATGTAGAACACTACATGTAATCAGTGTGAAAATTTTTGAAGGTCATCTAGGGATAAAATGGTCCATAGAAAAAAATGTGATGATATCATTGGTCATGTGATTTGGCAGCCATATTGTTAAAAAAAAAACCTTCAAAAATTTCTCTGTAGTGGTTGAACAGATTGAGGCGAAACTTTACAGGTATGACCACCTATCCATGAGGAACAAAAGGTTCACACATCTGAGGTCATAGGTCACATGGTTTGGCAGCCATATTGGATTGAAGAAAAATATTAAATTGTCATGGTCAGGGTGAGGTGTCTGATCAAAGCGGGGTTGCATGAAAGCGGGACGTCTTGGTACTCGGTCATCACTGCCAGCAGTTATAAAATGGCAGTTCTGATCATGTCTCTGATTAATTACATAACACACCAGTACACAAACACCATACAAAAGTAGTCCTGGTGAGGGTCTGCAATCTGTGATTGCTCTTTTTCTTGTTTAATTTGTAATTAGAATGCCATGCTGTGGATAGATGTATTGAGCTGCTCTAGACAACTTAAAATGGCGTGCATTTAAAAAAATGGGAATTCTTAGATTTTTGTGGTTAATTAGCCGAATCAACCCAGGAGGTCTACTCACATATGTTGTGCTATTTTCAACTACCTACCCATGTGTGTGCCTCATTCTTTCTCTACAGACTGTGTTCCTCCACTCTTGTTTCTACTTTAAATTTCGTCTTTACACCTACTTTTATTCTCACTTATCCTTATGATTGATAAACAATAAACAAAATCCCACTTAACCCGACAATATTCATCATTCACAATTACCCTGTGTGAATAGCACAAAGCAGGGGAGAGCAATTGGTTCACTCTCTGTGTCTGTCAGTCTCTGATCAAGGAATAAAAAATTGAATTTCATATTTTGAACACTAGAACATGAATCAGCATGTTTGCATTTTCAAAAACCTGCAGCTTATGAGTACTTTCTCTCAGATTTTAGCATAGTGTATGGCGTTTCTCCCCGAGCGCGTATCGACACAGCACGGCAAAGCAATTGCTTCAGTCTCTCTGCAAGTCCAAAAAAAATTAAAATCATTCCAAACAGGAAACTTAGTTTTTAGGGATGTTATAAAGTACATACACAACAGGCATGAATAACTAATTCAATGTGTCAAATAAGGCGGTGTAAAAGAGGATGCATCAATGGTGAGAAACTTCCAATTCAATGGGGTTTTTTCTACAACAGTTAAAACATATTTCAAATGAATTGTATATATAGAACACAAATCAACTTGTTTGTACTTCTAAAAACCTTCAGTTTTGCAGTACTTTAGCAAAATTGTATGCCATCTTGACCAATCAAATTTATCGCTCATGCTCTAAGGGAAGCTAATATCGATATTCAGACAAAATGGCGGAGGAACAGTGAGATTCAGATGGCGGCACCTAGCAATGCAATACATGCCTGAGCAAGCTTCGCCCCAAAATTATGTCTGTTTAGTGCATCTTTTCCCCAAAGATCGTTCCAAAATTGTCAGTTTCTCCAAGAAGAGTTGGCAGAAGGTTCAGTTCTGGACTGTTCTGGTTGACCCACCAGCTTTGTTTGGTTACAGTCTTGCCTGTTATTCAAAATTCACGAACAAATCCAACAGAGATCATGCTCGGAAACACAAAGTAAGAGTTGAGAAGACCCCATCCATGTCCTTTTTCTCAAGACAGCGTTAGGTAAGGTGCTCTATGAACCTTCCAGTTCCCATATCTACTTGCATTCCACACAATTTCATTTCATCAGTCATTTTACGTTTATTGTGCGTTTACCTATTTTACTGCCAACTCACCATCGGAAATTTGTCGACAATTCTATGTCCTCTCCACATTCTTGTACATGCCCCTCATTCTCCAACCCAGGTTATTTTTAGCTATTCATCTCACTCTGTCCCTCATGCTACTTAAAAACTCTGAAGCAAATGTTACATCACACACTTAGGTGGTATTCCTGTGCTTCAACAGCATACCCTTGGGATTTTTGACATCCTTGACGTGGTCTTTAAATGTCACAATGATCTTCAATAGGAGGTCATCCAAAGCTGTGTGGGATGGGGCGCAAATGAGCACACGCCGCAATAACGTTTCATCCCTTCTATCAGATACTCCTGGTCTCCATGTACTTCCTTCCAATGCACCACTCACCTATGAAGTCAAAATGCAGATACACGGAATAAAAAGGGTTACAAGTCCACAGAAGACTGAGCACAAATATCTCAAAAGCAAGTCAAAATAGGAAATTTCTGTCAAAGAACAAAACAGTTGTGCTACAACTTTAGAGCACTGATAAACAAAATGAACAACTAATTCATCAGAATAAGATACTAATGTAGGAGAGTGATTAGTGGTTACTCTGTTCCTTTTATTCAAGATAATTGTAAAATAATGAGTCACTGAAAGTTTGTGGAGTGGTAGTGATGAAAAAAGAAAGAAAAAAAAGATCTTGCAACTCCTTTGGGAAGTGACATCATTGCTGTGCAAAGCATGCTGGGTATTTCCTACAAGGTTGTGAGCAACGTGGTACTGTCGAAACAGCATTGTTCAATTAATTCCATTAATAATAATGTCAAACCAGCTAAAATTGGAAGACTTGCTGAACGCTGATACATTTCTCACGGACGAGTGTGTTCGAGTATTTTTAAAAGCTGCAAAAGTGTTGTGAATCAATGATTTTTGATGATCATACCCAAGTGCCAACGAGTGCTGCGATTCCCACAAACATTACCCAAGCGGAACAGTTCATTATGAACAGTCGCCCTTCACCAGCACCATGTTGCGGCAAGACTGTGCATCAATAATCAAAAGTGCAGAAATCATTAATTCACACCTGGAATGCAATAAAAGCAAGCACCCGGTGGCTTGTAATAAATAAACAACAGTGGCAACGCCGGGCACCCCTGCTAGTTTAGAATAATCCTCGTTTGATTAGAAGGCAGCCGAAACATAACCATTCCCCAATGAGCCAGATTTGATTTGCACCTCTTCAGACCACTCAGAAAGCATCTGGGTGGCATCAACTTTCAAAGTGACGAGATGAACTGGCTGTGTACTTGCTAAAGATTTATATGCTTGCACAACGAGGTGGAAGCAGACCGATGGGATAGATGCATAGTCAGAGAATCCCTTAGACAAAAATAAACTCCGTGTTTCACCAACTTCACTTCACTTTCCAATTTCATCAAATAACTGGAATGGCACCCGGTAGAGCACATACCTCTGCCATGTAATGCCTGATCAACGACAACATATCTGGCCCAATGCATTTTTGAAATATCATGCTACACAATACTATATTGTTTTTGGCCCTATCTCTCAATGGTGAAGAATCACTTAAAAAAATTAACAGATCTGGATCCGGATTTGGATCTTCACCAAAATTGAATCATTTCTTCCTTGTCGCAACCCAACATGTCCAAGTTTTGTACGAATCCGTCCACAACTTTTTGAAATATTGTGCTATATATCGTTTTTGGCCCAATCTCTCAATGGTGAAGAAGTACTTCAAAAATTCTAGTAGCCGGATCTAGATACGGATCTTCACCAAAATCTAATCACTTCGCCCTTGTCACACACCGAACCTGTCCACATAATTTCATCCGGATCCGTCCACAACTTTTTGAGATATCCTGCACACAGACAAATAGACAAACAAACAGACAAATAAAAAAAACAGACAGAAAGGGGGTGAAAACAACCTCCTTCACCTTCGGTTAATGTTAACCTGGTGTGTAGTGCAGAGGTTTACAATACCACAAAGGTTGGAGCAAAATAGGAATGAACCCTACATCAGTCAGAAGTGTTCGTACGAGGCCGATGATCATTCTCGACTTCCCGGTACCCGGTGGACCTTGCAACATAAAGACTTTGGGGACACGAGGCTGTGGGATGATCATGGTGACGGCAGAAACGATAGCTCGGCTCTGACTCTCGTTGTACTGCTCCTGAGGAAGGTACAATAACACAAAGTCTCGAGAGTAGGGTTTCGCAACCGATCCAACCCTCATTTCATTTCATACCGAGTTGAGAAATGTTAATGGGAGATCTAAAGGAGACATTCCACCAAAAAGTATTGATTGCAACTTCAACTTGTACTCTGATCATGTTGTTTAAACTTTTGTTTGACTCAATTATAAAACAACACAGTTACCATGTTCAATTTTTCTTTGTTGCATAAACTGAAAAATGCTCTTTTAAAGTTTAGAATTGTACCATAGTGCCTTGTTAGCTTTACTTGGATCAGTCAAGAATGAGATATTCAACATCAACGACCAATATTTTGGATTGCACAATCGACTCGCCACAGGGTGGACTTGTTGAGCTCAGTAGAACATTTTTCAGTTGTGCGTACATTTTCTTTTGCAATGCAATAGTTTTCAATTGTAATACAACAATCTATTGCACCACCCTTACTAAAACGTTACACCTTTTTGCCACAACTTTAATGGACCAGTTGTCTTCCACATTTCAGTGGTTTCATAAGTCATGTAATCAAGCAAAATTTCACAGTCAATCTTGGACCCACAAAGGAAAGACCCGACTGGGCAGAACTTTAACTTGGTGTTTAAATGTGTATTCTTGTTCATACAATAATGGTACAATAATGCTGTAACCGAACCTAGTTCCCAAACTCAGTGAGTTGCACTTCCAAGCCGAGTCAGAGTCAATCGAGGTTTGACTGTCAATTTGGAAATTTCCCTGTCACACAAAATGAAGGAATTGCACTACTTTGCAAGTGTGTGCGGTAGGAATACAGTCACTCGTTTTTAAGGAGCTCATGCACCATCGCGCTCGTTATTTTTATTTCTTGCAGCCTTATTGATTGTGCACCTGGGAACGTATTCGTGTAGCTGTGTTCCTGTGTTTAGTAAAATCTGTTAAAATCAGGTGTATTGGTCACATTCATGAAAAGCTAGTGAAAATTGGTACAAAATACCCCTTTTTCTACTTCCGCTACACATGAGCAGCCAGCTATTTATATTGTGGGTACTATTGATTTACAAACTAATTTTCCTTTGGAGGTCAAGAATGCGCATGGCTACGCATGCTGAAGTACAATGGTGAAGCGGTGACTTAAAAATAGCAGACGGAAGGATGGTCGGTGCACGATGACAATACCCAATTTGGAATTTAAATTCCAGATAAGCTAATAATAAATGTCAGTGTGTCTCCTCCATAACTCTAAAACTATGAAACCCAGCGGCCTGAAACTTTGCATGCTGCATCAGAGTACACTAGTCCTCTCTATGTGGGGATGGCATGGAAAAAAATGGCTGCCCCATCTGCTCCATACAAAACTAAAGTTGGAGTATCTTCTCTAAAAAGTCACAGGCTACACATGAGAACCGACTTGGTCTGTTCAGCTGATTGCCGAGGCAGATTTGACTTTTCAGCTCTCCAGACCATGGCTAGAGCAAAAAAAAAAAAAAAAAAAAGATTTGTCAACCCTGGGAATTCATCTCCTCAATAATAATAATAATAATAATAATAATAATAATAATAATCTGAGGGTCAGCCAATAAATAACCTAAAATATTTTTCACAAATTGTTTATCGCATGCACATGTGGAACAACTGTGTTATTTCTCAACATAATCGCCATTGCGTTCAATGCATTTTCCAGTGCTTTACAAAGGCCAGGATTCCTCAAGAAAAAAGAAAATCTTTTGGCTGTTTATGTAGGCATTCGTGTACTGCCTTTTGGACCTCTTCGTCGGATCGAAAAGTGGTTCCATCAAGCGCCTCTTTAAGTGGCCCAAAGATGTGGTAATCCGAAGGGGCAAGGTCTGGTGAGTAGGGTAGATGAAGAAGACACTAAAAATGCATGTCCTCGATTGTTGCAGGTGTAGTGCGGGCAATATGGGGCCGAGCATTGTCATGCTGCAGCAAAACACCAGTAGTGAGTAGTCCACGACGTTTTGATCTGATTGCTGGTTTCAGATTATTTTTAAGGAGATGGCAGTATGATGCACTGGTGACTACATGTGGGCCTCGGCTATCCCAGAACAGCATCAGCAACACTTTTCCAGCGGACGGCTGTGTGCAGAATTTTTGGGGCTTTGGTGAAGTTGAATGGCAGCACTCTTTGCTTGCCCTCTTCGTTTCTGACTGAAAGTAGTGGACCCAACTTTCATCCTTGATCACTATGCACTGTAAGAAAGCGTCGCCTTCTGTTTCGTAATGTGGCACTTCACATGCGTCCACTCGCCGTTCTTTCAGTTCGGGTGTTAGTTGTGTAGGCACCCACCTTGCAGCACCCCAGCACCATTGTGAATGATATGGTGTGCTGAACCATGGCTAATGTTCAATTCGGAAACCACTTCATCCAGCGTAATGCGACGGTTTTCCCTTAGCACGCACTGAACTCCTATAACCATTTCTGGTGTGTTGGCTGTGTGAGGCCAGTCCGAGCGAGCGTCTGCCAAACTGTACACTCCACTTTTAAACTTCCTGTCCCAGTTGTACACTTGCTGTAGCAATAAACATGCGTCACCATATTGCATCTTCATTCTGCGATGGATTTAAATGGGATTCACACCCTCACTTCCCAAGAAACGGATGACAGAACGTTGCGCCTCCCTGGTGCATGCTTCTAAGGGAGCCGCCATCTTGGAACTGCTCTACTGATGTCATTACACTCAATGATGCCAGATCTAAAACAGGCAAAACATGACTCTTACCCATAGATATAACATGTCATGTACAACTACACACATTACATTCTCAAATTTATATTGCCATTTTAAGGTTACTTACACTGAACAACAAAAATTTTTTACTGGAGATGTGTAAAGTGATTTAGACTAATTTGGGTACGCTGATTTCAAAAATCATAACCGTTTTGCTGTATCACGTCAGGATTTTCAGTAACAGAAATATTCCCATTGCCTAGAAGTCAGGATTTCAATGAAATTTACAAAAATTCATTTATTCATTTATTTCATCATGAATGCTTCAAAATTATAGAAATTACAGAAAAACTCCACTAGAATGTAATTAAAAATGCTTTAGGCATTTGGCTTTGCGTTTGTGCTGCTCTGTGTCAGTTTCACGATGCAGGAACCAGCAGAAATCGCCCATCATGTTCGGGTTGTGCCGCCCTTGGTAACGCGACTCCATGAGTGAAATCTCTTGGTGGAATCGCTCGCCGTGCTCGTCCGAGACTGCTCCCAAGTTGTCAGGGAAGAAGTTCAGGTGCTGGTGGAGGAAATGGATTTTCAGGGACATCCTGGAGCCAAGTTTCCTGAAGGACTCCAGCAGCTGCTGCACTATTTCTTCATAGTTGTCCGTGCGCTCGTTCCCCAAGAAGTTGTCCGTCACAGCTTTGAAGCTCCTCTACGCTGCCAGCTCTTTGGGGTTTAGAGTTGTCGGAAAAGTTTCGTCCTTCATAATCTGTCGGATTTGCGGTCCAACAAAGACACCAGCCTTGATCTTGGCCTCCGACAAGGTGTTGCCAAACTTTTCCTTGAGGTATAAAAACCCACGCCCATTCAGATCCATTGCCCGTACAAAACTTTTCATCAAGCCGAGCTTTATGTGGAGTGGTGGAAGGAAAACCTTGGCTGAGTCGACAAGGGTGACATGCTTCACGTTGTGTCGACCAGGTACATGCTCTTTTCGCTCTTCCCAATCTTTCTTCGTCCAGTGATTCTTGTCGTCTCTGCTATCCCAGAGACAAAGGAAGCACATGTATTTCGTGTAGCCTGACTGCAGCCCTAACAACAGCGCCACCACTTTCAAGTCTCCGCAGATGTGCCAGTTGAAGTCATTGTACTTGATGGAATCAAGCAGCTGCCGCATAGTCTCATAGGTCTCTGTCATGCCGAACGCGTGAGCCAGTGGGACTGATGGTTTCTCGTTGCCATTGTGGAGCAAAACAGCCTTCAAGCTGTTCTTCCCCGAGTCGATGAAGAGGCGCCAGTCTGCAGGATCGTGATCACACCCAAGTTCTTTCAACAGACCGTTGATGTCACTGCAGAATGTCATCGTGTCTTCCATCTCAAAGAACTCAGCCATGTCTCTGTGACGTGCTCTGAACAAGGATATCTTGGTGTTAGGTTCAAGTAGATTCCACTGCTGCAGCCTTGATCCAAGCAGCTCTGCCTTCGCCTTTGACAGCGAGAGATCTCTTACAAGATCATTTAAGTCTCCCTGGTTCAGAAGGTGTGATTCATGAGTGTTGGGTTCAAAAGGTTCATCATCACCATCCTCTTCACCACTGCTTACAGCTATGTTCTGATCAGCTGGAGGTGTTGGAACGGGGTTCTCGTCATCATGAGGCACAGGTTTACGAGCAGAGACGCAGTCAGCGTACTTGATGTGACCTTTATTCTTCTTGTTGAAGCCGGCGATGCTTGTGCAGCAGAAATAACAATCATCATGATGATTCTGCGGCTCACGCCATATCATGGGCACCGCAAATGGCATGCTCGCGCGCTTGCCCACCAACCACTGAGTCAAGGTTGTGTGACAGCTTGTGCAGCAGATGTGTGGTGCCCAGCTCTGTTCTTGGTCCCCCACCTTACACCCGAAGTAGTGAAAGTAGGCGGCCTTCATTTTCACTGCTGTAGATATACTTCGCTGTTGATCTTTTTTGGTATACCGACCACAGACATAACAGAAGTTGTCAGGATGATTGGTACAGGAACGCCTACTCATCTTTATCTGAAAGAAAGAAATATAACACAAGTTAACAACAATTGTACGAAATAGACATGTTAAAGACATATGTAAATTTCATTGAAATCCTGACTTCTAAGCAATGGGAATATTTCTGTTCCTGAAAATCCTGATGTGATACAGCAAAACGGTTATGATTTTTGAAATCAGCGTACCCAAATTAGTCTTAATCACTTTACACATCTCCAGTAAAAAAAAAATTTTGAAATTTGTTGTTCAGTGTTATTGACTGGCCCTCAAAATAATAATAATCTTTTTCAGGCGGCATATTTCCGAGCTGCATCGATAAATGGCAATGATTCTAGTACCATCCCAGATGACAGAATTTTACCTCATACTTCATCCTTTGTGCTTGGTGTTTGCTTAATTATTTGGGTGGCTGGCTTGGGATTCAAGGGTGCTGAGTTCAAATCCCGCTCGGCTGTTGAATTAATACCAGGTGGGGTTGACTGTCATCCTTCCGAGGTCGGCAAAATGAGTACCAGCTTGCTGGGATGATTGAGCCATTCGAGTATCCTGCGTCGGAGTGGCGACCCATCCAGGATTGTGCCCAATAGCCCAGGAGACTGCTTAGGCAGCATCAACACTCTGCACAGAGTATGGTCCCAATGGATTGGATTTGGATCATCTTTTGGTATTGTAACTTTAGTAGCTTGAAAAGATTCCACGAAACGTTCGCAAAACTATTTTCCTTTGTAAAATAATAGGCAGGGATCCGAGTGGTGGGTCAGACTGCATGACTGGTTCATCAGCTTAATGGGGGTGAGGCCACTACACATTTCCCTCAGTGTTCTAGAAATGGACATCAAATAATATCAACAGAAATATCATGCCTTGGGAAATCCCTTGTTTTTCAGTGTTATATTTATGGAAAATAAAATAATAGCGTTGTACCAGTGCTTCACACGGGACCACAAACCCTCCTCCAGTCACAGTATCAAGGTAAAAGCGAACCACGTGATTAAGAACCTTCTCGAGTCATGGTTTATCGGTGGCAGATTCGCTATGTCGGCATACCACATCATACAGAACAGCCTGAACAGGGGATTATCCACTCTAACTCTGAAATGAATAAATATTGAAACTAACATTTAGTGTTCCTTTCATCTTTGTTTTGACACTGCATCGAGTGGAGTGGTTCATGTTCAATTAATCAGAGATAACTGTTTACTTCACTCATTTGCACGTCATCACTAGCTCGCAACAACAACACGGAGCTGTGCATTCTGCAATTGCCGCACGCATGTCTGATATTGAGCCATTCATGCTTTCCTCTGGTGTGTCCAGTGTTGAAACCTACATAAGAGCTTCTCGTATAGACGGGGCAGGTACTTGGGGTACAGAAAATGAAATTCTTACTCGAGCACATTTGCTGAATACCCCAGTGTATGTGTATAAGAGAGAGTATGAATTGGGTAAGGTACTCCCCTCTGCATGTTGATGAATATTTGCCTCATAATGTCATGCAGATGGCTATGTACATCAGGCTTCTTTATGATCACTTTGATGTTGTTCTCTCTATTGTTAATCCACAGTAATTATTTTGAACATTTCTCAGTGCAAATCATTGTGTGCCCTGAGGCTGGATGAAGACATTATTCTTTGAGAAACGAGCAATAAGACAGAGCTGCAAGATACAGTCAGGGTTATGTAAGACTTGCAGGAAGACATGCAGTATTTGACATTGCTGACTAAGATATCTTGGCACTTCTGCTCCAACATTGGGAATCCTCTGAGTACCATACTCTCATTTCTGCTGATATCACTGCCTCCTTTACACCTCATCAATTATTGCTTCAAGCTTCTACAAACACTCCATTGGTTACAACAGTACTTGATTACTCTTGTAGTGTAGCCACATAATGAGACTCCACACATCAGCAGCCTGACTACAATATTAATACCAGTACATAAACATCAACCTCTTACAAACTGCATGCACATCTCTAATAACAGCATTCTATAATTATCTGCATTTGTGAATGGTTAGTCTAACTTAATTTTAAAAGCAAAGTAGGAAAAGACAAATGATGTTGCAAGAACTCCCTGAAATTATGTAGGGGCGCTTCTTATACTTGTGCCGAAATGAAATATAGGAGCTTCTAATACTTTTAGCTAGGCAATAGTCTGGAGGCAGTAATGTAGGGATTGCTATGTGACGGCAATACTGTGAGCTACTCCAAACCAACATCATCCCTATCTTGTTTAAAACCTTTTTAGACTAGTTTGTCATCCCTTGTTTGCTTTTTTTATTTAGCATAATTTTTAATAATTACTTGTACCAAGAGAACTCCAAGGGAGTGCAAGAATAAAAATTGGGTGTTTGAGTTATTTTAAACACCCCTTTTGAAGATAATTGACAGCCTTATTTAATAATCATTTATCAAGGCATCATATTTGGTCAGCACCTGTCAGCCCTATGTCAGCTTGCTGGCATCTTAATTCACCATTATGTTTGACCTACTACACAATGCCTTGACTTGGAACAGGCCACAATGGTTTCTTAACGATAAAGCACTCAAAAATTTGTTTTTTCACTTTCCTCACTCATATCTAATACTTCATCTTCCGACCGACAAAATTGATGGATACATCACAATGCTAATAAACACCCTGAGACGCCAGTGTTCATGACATTATTTCATTTCCACATGTGATACCCTCTAGAATTTCTTCACCTGAGCTGAATTTCAAAATTTAAACTTCTTAATTGACCTCAGCAGCAATTCCGACTGCTAAAATGTTTTTTTTTAACGTGTTAATTTGTCTAATTCAGACATTGTTTGATATTCTGGGGGTCTCAGTGATGTTTGTTATAACCGATCACGAATCACTTGCCAAGCCAGCGCAGTCATCTACAAAATAATAATAATAATAATAATAATAATAATAATACATATCAGTGTATGTGTGTGAGTGTGTGCATGCGTCCTCCATAGCTCCAAAACCACAAAACCTAGTGGCCGGAAACTTTGCAAACATGTTGAAGAAACTCCAAGGGAGTGCATGAATAAAACTGGGTGCTTGGGTAAATTTAAATACCCCTTCTGAAGATAATGTATGGCCTTGTTTAATTATCCTTTATCAAGGCTTCATCCTTGGTCAACCCCTTGGGTCAGCCCGCTCTCCCTCGCTGGGGTCTTAATTCGCCAATTTTTTTTTTTTTTGGCCTGCTCAATGTCTCGACTTGGAACAAACCGCAATGGTTTCTTTCTGATAAAGTGCTCAAATATTTTTTTTCACTTTCCTCACTCATATCACTGAATGCCTGATCTTCATACCTATGAATCGCTGTATACATCGCAATGCTAATAAATGCCTGCAGACGCCAGTGTTCGTGGCTTTATTTAGTTTTGCGCAAATGCAATAACCTCTAGAATCTCTTAACCTGAACTGAATTAAAAAATTTAAACTGCGAAATTGACCTCAGCAGCAGTTTTAACTGCTAAAAAAAGTGTAGCTTGCCAAGCCAGCACGGTCCTATTAAACACTACCTGGAGATGACCAGACGTCCGGAGTGTCAAACAATGTGCAAATTGGACAAATGAACACCTTTTCTTAGCAGTCAGAACTGATGCCAAGTTCAATTCAACAGTATAAATTTAGAAATTTACCTCTGGTTCAGAGATTCTAGAGCTTATTGCATTTCAGCTGTAATGCTTATAAACACCCAGAGTTGCATTCTCACATTATTTGATACAACGGACGTTTCTGGACAATGTTTGTCTCCAGGCGTGTCGGGACAGCATTTGTCTCCGGAGCGTGTCGGGGCAGCGTTTGCCTCCGGGCGTCGGGGCGGCGTTTGTCTCCGGGTGTGTCGGGGCGGCGTTTGTCTTCGGGCGTGTCGGGGCGGCGTTTGTCTCCGGGCGTGTCGGGGCAGCGTTTTTTTCTCCAGGCGGCGTTTATAATATGACCGTTAGAAAATGTATTTCAGACATTATTTTGTTTCTACCTTCACTGTTATTCTCTGCAGAATCAGTTTGATGAGACAGTATGAATCGTAATTAACACTCCACCACCTGTCTGCCTTCCCTTCCTCTCACCTCAAGCTTACCTCCTCCCAAACACTCTCCTCCCTCCATCCCCATAAACTCTGGACCTTTGTAAGCATTACAGCTGAAATGTGATAATCCCGAGAATCTCTTAACCTGAACTTATTGAAACTTATAAAACATAAAACTGCGGAATTGAACTTGGCAGCACTTCCAACCACTTAAAAAAATGTGTTTGTTTGACCAATTCGTATATTTTTTGATACTCCGGTCATATCCGGATGGTGTTTATTATGACCCAACAAGCAGTTCCTTATCAACCAATTCGTTGGAGAGCTGAATAGTGGTGGGCGGAATTGATTCCAACCATGGAATTGAAAGGAATCGCGTGGTGAACCAGAATTGCCATC
Organism: Eptatretus burgeri; assembly: GCF_056783735.1. NCBI lineage: Eukaryota > Metazoa > Chordata > Myxini > Myxiniformes > Myxinidae > Eptatretus > Eptatretus burgeri. Next base: position 136,073,978 of record NC_140961.1, read on the forward strand.
GATTCCGAGCAATTCTTACTTCATAGAAATAAGTGTTTTTTGGGGGGAAAATTTTTTTCATCCCTGTTGGGCATGTTCTGGTTACACATGGCCTGATAATTTATTAACTGAAAAGGAACACGCCCATGGGGCGTCCCATTTGCAATACATCAGCAAAAGCAAGTCACTTGCAAACTAAACACACCCAAAAGGTATGTTCCATTGAAATGAACAGCAAGGCATTTGTGGTTGGCCGATAAAGCATGCTGATTGCTTTGCTGACGGACAGGTAGGCAATACATTGAGTGATAAAGTTTTGACAATCATCATCATACTGCATTGGCATAAGCCCGTGGTAGCATCCTCAAATTATAGACCACCGGAACCACTGCCGGCCACATTCCACACAACCCATCTTTCTAATGCTGCCATTTTGAATTCAGCGGCATTGCACCCTGACCACTCTCGGAT
>NC_140961.1:136086927-136121927 GCF_056783735.1 Eptatretus burgeri
GGTGATGCTACCTGCTCTCAGCATTGGTTTTGGTGCTGTCCCTGCTGTCTTCTTCGCAGCAGATACTGCAGTGGTAGTGGTGAATGCTGCTCCACTAGTGCTTGATCCTGCAGTGCCAGTACTGGCAGTAGATACAGTGCCGTCCTTCTTGCTCGTTGTTAGAGTCTTGGCTACAGTTGGTTGCATTTTTCTTCGTACTTCTTCTTTGAAGAAGAGGCGAAGTGGCTCCCACTGTTCAATCAGCCTGTCTAGGCACTGACCAAGGGACAGCCACCTTGTTGCGACATGCTTCAGAATCTTGTGTGTCGGGGCATCACAGAGTTCTTGCAGTGCTTTCACTCCTTTGACGCGTTTACTACTTTTGTCCAAGTAGTAGTAAATATCGATGAGAAAGTCATCTAATTCAATGGGTAAGGCCTGAGCCGCCTTCTTGGCCGTATTGTGCATCATATGGCAAGGGCATCCCATGATGTAGCACTCTGGATTTTGTTTGTGGATATAAGCAGCGACTCCTTTGTGCTTGCCCACCATGACAGAGGCATTATCAGCACAAAAGGAAACACAATTTCCCCACGGAATTTTCCTGTCACTGAACTCATGATCAAGCAGTTTGAAAATGTTTTCTCCAGTGGAATCTTGTTTGCACGCAGGCAAACTTAGCAAACCTTGCTTCACAATCCCAGCACTGTTGTCATAGTACGAAATCAGGACAGGATATAGCTGGGCCTCACCACTGTCATTGCTACCGTCTGTAGCTAGGCTAAATGGAGCTAGTCTAGCAATATCGGCAATAGATGAAGCAGTAACATTTGACAACTCACCAATTATTGCTGAAGTTTTTGTTCTTGCACATCCATACTTTGAAGCAACTTTTGAATCTGGAAACATCTTTTGAAATAGAGGTCCAGCATGATCTGAGACTGATATGGGCAAGTTATGTTCCACAATAAATCCACGAAAGAGAAGTTCCGCTCGGGTAACATCGTCTTCCTCGCTTGTCCCTTGTTTGGTGAAATAATTCAGAAGTGTACCGGTACTCGTGCTCGAAGATCTCTCCTTTGCAATGTCTGTGTGCCGTTTGCTTCCAACGTGCTTCCGAATATCATCGCGACCTCCGTGCTCAACTGAAATATCAACACTGCATACTGTACAATACGCATGATGAATTCCTCTTTCAGACTTTCGAATACACGGGTATTGGAGACTGTATTCGGTCTTGCACTTCTGAGACCATTTCTTGGTCTTCGTAAGCTTCTTTTCTGCCATTTCGTAATCAACATCGAGGGCTTGAAGCATCGGTAACTTCGAAGTCGATGTTCCACAGCTGCAGCGCGACTCGTAGAACTCTAGCGGCTGTTAAACACCGCACGGTGGTCGCGACCGCCGGGCTGGTATGGGGCCCAGCTGCATGCAGTGAGCGTATCGCATGCATATACACTGTGCATACATACCGCATGCACTGTATTGCACACATACCGCATGCACTAAATCTCAGTGCATGATCGCATAAGCGAGATCCAGACCCAATGTTTCGCTGCTCCTCATTTGAATTTGCAATTTTTTACGTACAATTTGGTAGCAGCGAACGTTATGGAGTTACCACATGCTATACGTAGCAGACGATGCTTTTCATTCAATTCTCATACTAGTACATTCTGATTAGTGAACAGTGCAAAAATATCAAAATTTCGGGAGGATAAGGATAGTGATCGTAAGGGCGGGAGTTTGGGTGAATTTTCGGAAGCCTCCCGATGAAATCGGGAGGGTTGGCATTGCTGACATATATATATATATACATATTATATATATACATATTATATATACATATATATATACATATATATACACATACATATATACATACATATACATATACATACATATATATATATATACACATATATATATATATATATATATATATATATATATATACATACATATATATATATATATATATATATACATACATATATATATACACATACATATATATACATACATATATATATATATATATATATATATATATATATATATATATATACACACATACATATACGTTCTGAGAAATGAGTCGTTAAGCGATGTCATCATTGTACAAACATCATTTTTTTTTTCGTTTTCGAACATACTTTTCGAACATCGTACTTACACAAACTTAGACACCTAGGCTATATGGTATAGCCTATTGCTCCTCGGCTACAAACCTGTACAGCATGTTACTGTACTGAATACTGCAGGCAATTGTAACACAATGGTAATTATTTGTGTATCTAAACATAGAAAAGGTACAAAAGATTTTTTTTTTTTTTTTAAATGGTACACCTGTTTCGGGTAGATTATATGTAGATTTTATAAACACTGTACACTTAGGCTACACTAAATTAATTTTTAAAAATAATTTCTTTCTTCAATAATAAATTAACCTTAGCTGACTAACTTTTTACTTTATAACCTTAAAAAATTTTTTTAACTTTTTGATGAATCCTTAGGGGCCATGATGAACAAAACAACACGAGATTAAATCAAGCACACGGAAAAATGATGCAATTAAGAGCCGCGGTAAACACGAGATGTACAGTTGAAGAATGCTGTGTGACACGGCATGCTGTTTCACAGTAAACTTTTTTTTTTATAAGTCGAAAGAATACACTCTAAAATAACGATAAAAAGTACAGTATAGTAAATACATAAACCAGTAACATCGTTGTTTATCATCATTATTAAGTATTATGTACTGTACATAATTGTATGTGCTATTTTTATACGACTGGCTGCGCTACGTCGGCAACATCACTCGGCGATAGGAATTTTTCAGCTCCATTATAATGGAGCTGGCAGATTCGTCGTATATGCGATCACCGTCGTATATGCGATTATGGGACCACTGTCGTATATGCGATCCGTCGTTGCCCGAAACATCGTTATGCAGCGCATGACTATATATATATGCACAAGATGAGAGTTTTACTAATACACCGTTATGCAAATTAATTGACTCACTGACGTTTTTTCACGTTTTTCAAACATTTTGTATTATCGCTCCATAATATACTGGTTTTTACAATGAAATTCATGTTTATTATTATCTTTAGGTCGTTAGCGTTTGTTAGAGCTTTTCAGGAGTAGTTTGGACCTAGCTGTACTGCACATGCACGAACTTTGGGTGGGTGATGCAATACTACTGGGTGGATGATGCAATAGGGATCCTTACGTCAGCCCCAATGTTTCACTCGGCATTCAACACACCGCTCCTGAGAGACGATGGACATCACTCCTTGGAAGCGGACGAAGATTTTTACGCTATTCGAGCACTCTGAGAAGTCACAGAGAGAGATCGCAATGATTGTACGTGTCAGTCAACGCTCCGTCTCACGGATTATCAATCAAGCTGTCACAACTGGATCTCTGTCACCAAAGCGTAAAGGAAAGTGTGGAAGAAAACTTAAAAAGACACAAGAAACGATTTGTTTTTAATTCGTCAAAGCAAACTTGATCCTCGAAAGACCAGCGATGATCTGCAAAAAGATCTAGCCAGATCAGGAGTCGCTGTGAGTTCCAGCACTGTTCGAAGAAGGCTCCTGAATGTGGGTTGGATAGCACAAAGACCAGTTTAAAAATAACTACTGACGAAGAAAATGATGGGTAAAAGATTGCTATGGGCCAAGAAGTATCAGAACTGGAGGAAAGGAGGATTAGCAGAAAGTGATGTTTTCCAACGATCGTCACTTTTTCATTCAAGGACACAGGAGTCAACATGTTTGTCGTTCCCCAGGTGAGAAGGTCCATGAATGTCACATCGACCAATGCGTAAAACACCCTGAAAAGAAAATGTTCTGGGGTTGTTTCAGTTATGCTGGCATGGGATCTCTTCGTCCCATCCATGGGATGATGAATTCTGCCCATTACATTGAAGTGATAGAGGAAAAAGCGATTCCAGAGATGCAGAAGGCGGTTCCATATGGTTCAGGGGTGTTCCAGCACGATATTGCTCCTGTCATATGTCAAAGGTGGCGACTAATTTCTTCACAAGAAACAAGATAAAGGTGTTGGACTGGCTGGGAAACTCTGCGGATTTGAATCCGATCGAAAATCTGTGGTCCATCATTAAATCTCGCCTGCGCAAAATGGACTGTACCATGAAAACCAAGCTAATAGAGGCCATAATGCAGCTCTGGTAACATGACGAACAGATCAAGGAAAACTGAAAACTTGATAGATTCTATGCCAAAGTGAGTTCAAGAGGTGATAAACAATAAAGGCAGACATACTTCCTATTAAAATGTGACAAAAGTTGACGAGATTATACGAATAGATGATCATTTTGATTAAAATTCTCATTTTCATTATTTTTAATGTTTGAGTCAATTAATTTGCACAAGGGTGAATATAGATAATATCATTTATCTAAAGTAACCACTCATTGCATTGCATATAGTTGTCGTAAAACTCATTATAAGATAAACGTTTGTGCAATGTTATGACATGCATTTTTCCAAGTTTTTTGTTTTGAGGGAATCAAGAGAAAGTATGTTAAAAGTACTCTTAAGCGACTAGTCTGTCAATGTTATCACATATGGACAACATATACGAGGGCAAGTCAGAAAGAATCCGTAATATATATTTATTTAAATAATATAACTACAATTGAGCATGTACAAGAGCATCATTTTTCCATGTAGACCCCCTCTTTTTCAACACACAGTCCATCAGTTCACAAGCTTCTGTATGCCCTCATAAAAAATGTTTTTGGCTGAGTGGCGAGCTACACATGCACCCTTTCTTTCACTTGGGCATTGGCAAAGTGGCAGCCTCTTCAAGTATCTGAGTGGACCAAACAGGTGAAAGCCTGAAGAGGCCAGGTCAGGACTGTACAGACGATGCTCCAACACTTCAAAGTTCAATTGCCAGAGGGTTTCCACAGTATGAGCGGCAGTGTGTGGATGGGCATTATCATGCAGCAATGGAACACCTTTTGACAGTAGCCCTTGACATTTCCATCAAATAGCTGGTTTCAACTGGTCCCAGAGCATTTCACAATAATGGACATTGTTTACCGCTGTGCTCCCCTCTTGATAGTGTTCCAAAATTGGGCCTTGTGAGTCCCAGAAAAGTGACAATACATCTCAAAAAAGCATTCCCTTCATGACAAAAGCGGTTCAAAAGGCTTTGGCAGATTGTCACACAGTTGCGCTTGTGCTCTTCTGTGAGTTGTTTTGGAACCCATCTTGCAGAAACGTTATCAAAGCCTAGTCAGTTGTTGATGATTTAATGTGCAGAAACATGACTGATGTTCATAGTGTAGTAGATAGTAGAAAAATCGTGCAAATTAAGATACAAGCATCAAATTTGGCATTTCTGTTCTGCAGGGCTTTCTGATCAAATCTGCCAGATTGGCCATTTGAAAATCCAAATTTTGAAGAAAAAAAAAAACTTCTAAAAATTTTGAAGTCACAGCCAGTTGAAATTCTTGAAGCGCAAGTGAACATCCCAGACAGAGAACCAAGGGGAGATGCAGTCATCATTGATGGCTCAGCACTTATCAATGCCCGACCTCCACGCACTTCAAAGATATTTGATGACTATGCTAAAGAAGACATCATTCCAAAGGTGGAATCCTCTGGTGCCAGGTACGAGAGGGTGGACGTCGTGCTTGATGTGTACAAAAAGTCGTCTGAAGTCCGAGGCAAGGTCGAAAAGGGGGCAAGGAATCAGAAGAAGTGACAGGAACCAGTAAGACCCCCAAGTAACTGGAGAAGCTTTCTTCGAGATGACAGCAACAAGACTGAGTTGTTTCACTTCCTTGCGGAAAAGATGTGTGAAGCACAGACGACAAGCACTGTCATTGTCACAAAAGGAGAAGATGCCATTACAACACAAGGAAGTCACTGGATGCTGTCTCCATGTTGTCATGAAGAAGCTGACACTCGAATATTTGTACACGCCAGGGATGCAACGACGGATGGTAGCAAGGCCATTATCATTAAGGTTAATGACACGGACGTACTAGTCATAGCAATATCTGTACTGCCATCCTTACAGGAACTAGGTCTTGAGAACATGTGGATTGCCTTTGGCCAAGGAGCCAAGGCGCGATGGATTCCAGTTCATGAGGAAGTTTCTGCAATAGGGCCTGAGAAAGCTCGAGGGATCCCATACTTCCATGCGTTCACTGGATGTGACGTCGTGTCTGCCTTGCGCGGTAAAGGGAAGAAAACTGCATGGCAGACTTGGAACGTCTTTGATGATGTTTCTGAAACATTCACCACTCTCAGCCAGCATCCAACATTGATTCGTGATCTTGTCTTTTTTGAAGTTTTTTTTTTTTTTTTCAAATTGTTCAAAATTTGGATTTTCAAATGGCCAATCAGGCAGATTTGATTAGAATCCCCTGGAGAACGAATGTGCCAAATTTGATGCTTGTATCATTATTTGCACGATTCCTCTCAAAAATTGCTGTTATCTGCCCCACTATCAGATGTTGTGCCACTTCATCAATAGTCGACCTTCGGGCTGCGGTGAACCAGTTCACGGGTTCAATTCACGGGCTGCGGTGAACCAGTTGAAACGGGGCAAAGCTCCAGGGATCTGTGGCATCCATGCCGAACTTCTCAAGGCTGGTGGAAATGCTGCACTCATGTCGTTGCATGCAGTTTTGTGCTCTGCCTGGAACACAGGCATCATCCCAACTGACTGGAAGAGGGGCCTTGTTGTCCCTCTCTGGAAAGGGAAGGGTGATCGCCAAGACTGCAACAACTACCGAGGGGTGACGCTGCTCTCAGTGCCGGGCAAGGTCTTTGCTCGGATAATTCTTGATAGGGTTCGCCACCATCTGCTTGAGCACCAGCGTCCAGAGCAGTCAGGCTTTACACCAAAGAGGTCAACGATTGACCGTATCCTTGCCCTTCGTGTCCTCACCGAACGCAGACGAGAGTTTCGGCAGGGGCTGCTTGCAGCCTATGTTGATCTCTGTAAAGCGTTCGATTCAGTGAATCGGGATGTCCTCTGGAGGATTCTTGGTCTTCGTGGGGTGCCACCGAAACTGATCGATCTGATGTCTGAACTCTACTCTGGTACTGAGAGTGCTGTGAAGTGTGGTGGTACCATCTCTGACTTATTTCCAGTTGTTACTGGAGTTCGTCAGGGATGTGTACTTGCCCCCACACTTTTCAGCACTTGTATGGACTGGATTTTAGGGAGGATGTCGGAGAGATCAAGTTGCGGTGCATCGTTTGGCAATGTCAAGATCTCGGACCTTGATTTTGCAGATGATGCAGTCATCTTTGCGGAGACTTTAGACATCCTCTTGGGGGCCCTCGAGGTGCTGAATGAGGAGTCGGAGCCGTTGGGATTACGGATTTCTTGGGTCAAAATAAAGATCCAGGCTTTCGGTGACATCTTGGATGCTGCTGTCCTGTCTGTGTCTGTTTGTGGTGAGGATGTTGAGGTCGTGGATAGATTCACTTACCTTGGCAGTGATATTCATGTCTCCGCAGGTTGTGAGCCGGAGGTCAATAGACGTCTGGGTCGGGCCTGGGGAGTCATGGATTCACTGGATCATGGGGTGTGGCGCTGCCGGTACCTGTGCGGGAGGACGAAAGTCCGAGTCTTCAGGTCCTTGGTACTTCCAGTCTTGCTCTATGGGTGCGAGACTTGAACTTTGACCAAGGATCTGAGACGGAGACTTAATTCCTTTGGTACCAGGTCTCTTCGGAGAATCCTTGGCTATCGCTGGTCGGATTTTGTGTCCAACGAGCGGTTGCTGAGAGAGACTCGGATGAGATTTGTTACCTGCATAGTCCGTGAGCGTCAGCTGCGGCTGTATGGACATGTGGCTCGTTTTCCTGACGCTGATCCTGCTCACCAGATTCTCTCAGCGAGGGAGTCTCATGAGTGGAGGAGGCCAGTGGGCCGACCACGTGCCTCATGGTTACAGCAGGTTGACCAGCATCTCAAGGAGATGGGGATGGGCCTGGCATCTGCCTGGGGGATGGCCAGACGGAGGCCCCTGGAGTACCGGCGGAAAGTGGACGCAGCGACGCGCTGTTCTGGCACATGCTCCCATACCTGACCTGACCTGACCTTCGGTTATCCAGAATCATGGTGCGGACTCGTTCATTGTTTTCTTCTGTTGTGGACGTGGATGGGTGTCCAGATCATTCATCATCAGACACTTGTGCAACCGTTTTTGAACATCAGTGACACTTGTGCGACTGTGGGAATCCAATCATACGCACTCCACTGTGGAAAAGCACTGTTCCCATATTGTGCTGAAACTCTCCGATGAATTTCTGCTCCTGGTACTGCCCCATAAAAATTGTATCAGTGTACACTGCCCTTCTTTGGTGCAAACAGGCAAAGGAGTGGTCATGTTAACTTCCTTGCAACCCAACTTACTGACTGCTCAAGATTGAAACTGCTTCACAATGGTGCAGACAGTTCGTGCTTGTACCTGCAAGTAAATAAGCAACGTAATCAACACAACACAGTTTTTAACAAACTAGTGCAGGCCCATAGGTGCGTGCCCGTTGGTGCGTAAACGACGACTGGATTGGGGCATTTTTTCACCCCCCCCTCAGCACTCCCCCACCTCTCTCCCCCTCTCTCGTGCCAGTACCCTCTCTCGCGGGTGAGGCGTGCCAGTATGTGCAGCTTCGTTCCTTCGCTCTCGTAAACGACGACTGGATTGGGGCATTTTTTCAATTAGATCGTACCAACCGTATCATAAATGGCCATAACTTGGGAAACACCTGGGAAACATACTCAGGTCCCCAGCGTCAATTGTGACGCCATATCAAACGAAGAATAATTGTGACGCCCCCTCTCTCTCACTCCCCCCCCTCCTCTCTCGCCCCCACTCTCACGCCCCCTCTCTCGCCTCCTCCTCTCTCCCCCCTCCTCTCTCGCTCCTTTCTCTCGCCCCCACTCTCAAACCTTGAAAAGGCACATCCGCGGGTCCCCAACAATATTCCTGGCAAGTTTCAATCAGATCGGACCGTCAATCGTGCAAAAAATAATAATAATAATAATAAATAAATATTAATTGTGATGTCATTTGTGATGTCATAGCACCATGCCTTGTCATTGGTGGACAGATAAATGGCCGTAACTTGGGAACCGCTTATCCGATTAATATCAAACCTTGAAAAGCACATCCGCGGGGCCCCGGCAATATTCCTGGCAAGTTTCAATCAGATCGGACCGTCGATCGTGCAAAATAAATAAATAAATAAATAAATATTAATTGTGACGTCATTCGTGACGTCATAGCACCGTGTCTCGTCATTGGTCGACATAAATGGCTGTAACCTGGGAACCGCTCGTCCGATCGATATCAGACCTCGAAAAGGCACATCCGCGGGTCCCCGGCAATATTCCTGGCAAGTTTCAATCAGATCGGACCGGCGGTCGTCGAGAAACGACGGTCACAGACAAACAGACAGACAGACACACAGAGATTGCTGGAATTATAGATTATAGATAGATAATTGCGGATACTTTTCAACTTACCCTCACACAGATATGTACTGCTTTAAAAAAACAACTAGAATTTGCTTCCTCAGATGTTTCCGGTTCGTGAAAATTTGGGTCTGGGCCCATGGACTTATGGGTGTGGTTTTATATTACTCCAAAATCCCATTCTTCCCTCCAGGGGTTGAAGATGGCAGCAATTCATCATCTCAGTTCATCTCCCATCCACAACCATGATCTTGTATACCTCATAAACCTCCCCAATCTCACCTCTTTCCAATTTTGTAGTCTTTCCTTCCTGAGAATTTGCTTCTGATTCCACAATGTCCTCCAGTTGAACTCATTCTTCACCACCTCTCTTATCACAAGTCTCCCTCTATTTTCTCAATTAACCCTGCTGTTCATGTGTCCCCCCCCCCTTTTTTGTTGTTCTGTTAGGTCCTGGTTAGTTCTGTGTTCTAACTCCTCCGTAAGCCTCAAATCTGTATACAATAAAATAGGGTTGTTAAACCTTGGTTCAATGAGCTTATGACCATACTTTCATTTCAAGTGGACAACAAAGAGAATTGCAGTAACATAATTTTGTAAGATGTGCAACTGATGCAACGCATGGTCGACAACGAGCCAAATAAGGCAATGAAATAAAAATGGTGGTGTTTGCGAAACCATACGTGTTCCCATCCAGGAAAATTTCCTGACATAAGCAAGATGGTGATTAAATTGTGTAGACTGGTTGCAGCTGGGACTGCCACCGCCATTCAGCTCCTCCGACGAAAGCCAAATCAATACAAGATCTCCTTCTACGGGGTGGAGGGGACGAACCGATTCCCGATCCTCCACCTGACCTGAAGACATTGAACATGTGGTGGGAACAAGGTTATTGCATTAGGAGTGAAAGAAATTATGGGTAGTCCAGCAAGTTTGGGCGAATTGCTCCATTTTGCACATTATTATTGAAGTAGCAAGCTTTTGTCAGAGTTTAACACTTTTCTTCTGATTTCCAGCAACAGTCAAAATAGATGTAATGAAGAATTACTGCATCATTCTTTAACAGTTGAATGAACCGAGGGTAGAGCTCAAAGATGGACTATAAATGCTAAAATGATCATACCAGAAGCTTAATGTCCATTTTTATTATTATTATTATTTGACAGCCCCAATTATTTCCATGTTTTTGTGGGGTTGGCCAGGGGATGTTTTTGGCCCAGGTCTTTCAGGAATCAGCTGGCCAAACCTGACACTTGACTAAGTAAGTTAAGGCAGGAATTTGGAATAGATATCTGACCTACTCTTCGCAAAGGACAACATGGGATCCTTACGTCCATCAACTAAAGCCGGCAGAGGGGATGCCCAGTTTAACTACCATCCAAGGGATGGCAGACACATTAATGAATCATCCTGCCTGCAGAAACACCGAGATGACAATTTATAGCTGGGCTGAGATTCAAACCCAGGCTAGACAGCTGAGAGGAGAGGTGAGTGTGCATACCTCATGGGCAAGGGTCCTCAAAAGGCACAGAGTGGTCCACAGCCAGACAACAGCGCATAACTGTCTGGACTGCTGAGTTAATTCTCATCCCCCATCAATAGATTTATCAGTCAATGGATTGATTGATCCATGGTGCAAAATTATTTCTGAGTAAATCCCCTCTCATGTTTTTATTGTATATCTGCTCCTAATTATGTGTTAATGGCCTCTGATATTTATCCATTCAGAACAACTTGGTAAATCATAAACATCAGTAGGGTTTTATGCAGGAGATTTTATAATATATATATATATATATATATATATATATATATATATATATATATATATATATATATATATATATATATATATATATATATATATATATATATATATATATATATATATATATATATATATATATATATATATATAGGATTACAGTAGTACTCCAGATAGAGGGCTGATACGTGGAAAAAATTGCCACCCATTCAAATGTGTACACAATGATATACTCATAAACTCCTAAAGAGTGAAGTCATAGGCATTTGAAAGCCATAACTTTTATTCTCGACCTTTTTCTGAAGTATGAAGAGTTAAAAAGACGCCAAAATATATCGCGAAATCACATCGGAAGATCGCTAAATCGCCAATTTGTACTTCTCAGTTCTCATGCTTGTTCACCTCTCAAAACAATGTAAAACTGTAGCCCGATCTACCTCATCAACTGCTAAAGCCATGATGTTGATTCCAATGCGAGGAAGTTATTTTGACTCTGGCCAAGTGCACGCAACCAAAAATTAAAAAATATATTAAGCATTAATCATTTTATTACGAAAAGAAATCGAACGTAAATGTGGACTCACCAAACCAGTCCAAAATTGTGAGGGGCGGGGGGGGGGGGGAGGGTAAGAGGGAAATGGACACTGGACAGAACCATTCCAAAAGCGATACCTATCCAAACCATCACCTAAATCAACTGAAACAAGTATTAAAACAATTTAATAACATATATGGATTTAATCCACACCAAAATAAATAAAACATTGAAAATAAACAGAATGCTCATAACCTGTGAAAAGTGTCGCAGTCATGAGCTTGAGGTCACATGACCCGCACCATCTTCGTTAGCACTACTTGGCTGACTCAGGTCATGGATCAAGTTAGTTTTGAATGCATCCCAGATTGAAAAAGCCAAATAAATGTTAAAATGACATTTTGTGCGGCAATAAACTGCTCCAATCTGTTACGGGAGGGCTGTGGAAAGACTGCACAGGTATTCTTATGTGGTGATGAACAGGAATGGTGTAGTTTTACTCTGAAATATCACTGCAGTGTCACAGCTTCTCACTTGGCGTTCATCACATGAACCCGGTTGGTAAATCAATAGGTTGCAAATTGGTTTATAACATTTTTCTTATGTAGGGAGGATTAACGGGGTGGATTAACGAGTATTTATGTTAAATGTTATTTATGTTATTAATCCCACCTTCTCGATGGATTGGCCGGGTTCGGCCGAGGGAAGTTTGACCCAAGTCTTTCACGAACCAGCTGGTGCCAGCGATAACTAGATAGCTTTGAGGCGATTGTGCGATGGGACATCCAATTTAACATCCATCCGAGGGACAGCACACACATTAATGAATCACCCTGCCTGCAGCAGACTTGCACATTCTCTCGGCTGCTCACTCTGCCAACAATTTGGGGTATTACTACACATACAGTTGGTTATAATTCAACACTTTGATTTGCATCATTTTGGTACGTAATAAAAAGACAGGTAAATTCATGTTTTCAAATTTGAACAAAAATATATATACATTTCAACATGCCCCCCTCCCCACCCCAATCACCATCCACTGCCATGTTCCTCAGAGCTCATCTCGTCACGAAGGAGGGTAGACGTGCATCTACATCCCTTTATCTCCCCACGTAGGCCAGATGGCGAGGTGCTGTGGCGAATATGGGGTATTGTTGTCTATCAATTTTATTCAGTTGTTCCTGTAATGCTCTTGCTGAATGACCCAAATTGCCTGAGATACAGTATATATATTTGCAGTGATGGGGAGCAAATAGACAAGCTTGTATGGAAGAACATTTAAAAGGGGTGGTGTCCACAGAATGTAGTTATTACTTGTTAAAATGTCTTTGGTTGTGTGGCCCACGAGGTGCAAAGGAATGATTCAAATATCTGGGGACCCCTGTCTAGGCTACCCTGACAGCCCCATTTAACTCTATCTCAGAGTACAACAAATACATTATTTGGGCAAAGTGCAGATTGTATGGCATCTTGTGCAAGGGCAGATCCTGAGCCCATGAAATGCACTCAGAGATGCCAGAAAAAATGTAAACTGATGTTTACAGCACAATCATTTTGACGTCTTCATCAAAACCAATTTGATTTCATTCTCAAGTGAAATATCGATTGGAAATGATTGTTTATCTGCTTTGAAAGTCCCCCAATCCTATAATTTGCCTGAGGTCATATTCCATCTGCTTGGAAATCAGCCAACATCACTGTATTCCAGAAAAAAAAATGTGCAAGAACAGATCCCCTTAACCACAGAACGTTCAGCTTACTTGCAATCATCAGCAAGGTCATTGAATCCATCATCAAAGTTGATATGAAATCATTCCTTTTCTCCAATGACCTCATCTCAGATCAATTTGGATTCAGACCAGGTCACTCCACCTTGCTCATGCTGCTTCTACTCTATCAACAATGGATGGAAGCCCTCAATGTAAGACATGAGAACAGAGCCGTCTCTGTTCTCAATGTAAGACAGAGCCGTCTCTGTAGACATATCAGCTTTCGCTACAGTCTGGCATCCTTTTTTGGCATCCAAACTCTTTGTGTTTGGCATGCAAGACCAACTCTCCTCTTGGGTTACTGAATTCCTTCACTCTCGTTGCTAAAGTGTGGGCTCTCAATGGAATCCTTTCATCTCCTCTCCCAGTAAAGGCTAGAGTGACCCAAGGCAGTGGCCTATGTGCTATTCTATTCCTAATATTCATCAATAGCTCTCTGGAAAATCCTATTTATCTCATTCTTGATGAATACACCCTCTGCCATGACATTCCTCATCCTTCAAATAGATAGGCAGCAGCCTCTTCCCTCTCTTCAGATTTTGACAAAATCACAAACTGGTCCAACTTGGATTATGTCTTTCAAGCGTGAGGTGTCTGTGTCTCTGTGTCTCTGTGTCTCTGTGTCTCTGTGTCTCTGTGTCTCTGTGTCTCTGTGTCTCTGTGTCTCTGTGTCTCTGTGTCTCTGTGTCTCTGTGTCTCTGTGTCTCTGTGTCTCTGTGTCTCTGTGTCTCTGTGTCTCTGTGTCTCTCTCTCTCTCTCTCTCTCTCTCTCTCTCTCTCTCTTTCTCTCTCTCTCTCTCTCTCTCTCTCTCTCTCTCTCTCTCTCTCTCTCTCTCTCTCTCTCTCTCTCTCTCTCTCTCTCTCTCTCTCTCTCTCTCTCTCTCTCTCTCTCTCTCTCTCTCTCTCTCTCTCTCTCTCTCTCTCTCTCTCTCTCTCTCTCTCTCTCTCTCTCTCTCTCTCTCTCTCTCTCTCTCTCTCTCTCTCTCTCTCTCTCTCTCTCTCTCTCTCTCTCTCTCTCTCTCTCTCTCCCAAAATAACCTTACAGCAAACCCTCCCATCAACCCTCTCAAAGAAGTTCAGTTACTGAAACTCTTGGGTCTCACTCTCAGCCAAGATAGGGAACACCACATTTCAAAGTTGGCCTCCAAAGCCAGCTGCCGTCCTTCCTTGGCACACCTCAACTCCGATCCACCGACAAGGCTTTCATCCGCAGCTTGATGGAGTACTGCTCTCTCATCTGGACTGGCACCCTGCCTTGCACTTTGCTCAGTTTGATGCTGTGGAAACCAAAGCCTTCAGGATTAATGGAATCTCCTGGGGTGAAGCTGAGTCTCTGGGCCTATCACTTTACCATCGCCGACAGGTCGGTGGTCTCTCTGTCTTCTGCCTCCTTTCTGGTCTTGCACCCTCTGCCCTCTCTGTGCTTCATCCTGAGATATTTAGTGATGTACACTTTACCATCACTGCAACCTACATACCACCTTTAAATATATATTTATATATACTTGACCATCTCCACGACATATTTCTTCACTTGTTTGTTTCTTCAGTTATTCTTCATATATTTTTTTGTAAACAATGTCGGGGCTCAAATAAGAGCTAACACACAAAATGTACAATAAGGGGAGCAGGAGACAAAAGGGGGGGGGGCGAGGGAAGCACAGAATGGTGGGGCCCAGACATTAGGAGATCTGTGGAAGGGTGAGGGATGCGGGTGGGGTACACGGGGTAAACAAGATGGACATTACAGGGAATTTCAGGTCCATACACTAAAAGGAACTTTCAGGAAGGAAAGCAGGGAATTTGAAGGAGGTGGGTTTGGGGTGGATTAATGGGGGTAGAAAAGATCGAGGTTTTGGATGGGGGAAAATAAGAGATGGTGGTGAACAGCTGTTTTGAAGACCTGGAGGGAAGAGTGGGATTTAAGAGAGTGTGGGAGTTTGTTCCATTGAAGAGAGTGTGGGAGTGTGGGGGGTTGCAGAAGAGCTAGGGGAGAGGGCCGGATGAGGAGGAAAGGCTCGGTGGTGATGGGATGAGTCACAGAGGGGAGTAATAAGAGAGGGGGCAGAGGGCAGTTGAAGATTGGAGGAGGTGGAGTGATGGGATGGAAGAGGGGGCAGGTGAAGGAGGCAGTTTTTGGGGATGGGAGGGGAGCAACTTTGAGAAGGGGGAATGAGGGGAGAGATTGGAGGGAAAAGGGTGAGGGGAGAGTTTTTGAGAAAGGTGAGAAGGAAGCTTGGAGGGGGAAAAGTGTGAAGGTTGCTTTGAAGAGGGGTGAGAGGGAGGGGAGACAATGAGAGCAGGTACGGCCAAGGGGCAGGAGGGCGATGGGAGAGGAAGGGAGAGGTGGGGAGAGGGGAAGGAGGAGACTTGGTAGTGGTCTGGTGAAGAAGGGAGCAGGCAGTGGGAGGTACAATATTTGGGGGGTTGGGAAGAGAGGAAGGGTGTGCTGAGAGGAAGAAAGGAGCATGTTTGAGGTGTTGAATGTACTGATTGAGAGTATGAGATATCTGTTCGGTTAGAAAGGAGCCCACAGATGTTAGAACACCACACACTTTGGAACAACAGAGGAGGAGCTGATACAAAAGCAGAAGACAGTGAAGAGATGCTATGAGGGAAGGTGTGATGAGGGGCAACATGGGAGGGGTAAAGAGAGGGTATAACAGTTGAGGAGTTAGGAGGAGGTAGATTTGAGGAGGTGGGGTGAATTTGCACTGAAATTGGGGAAAAAAGGATGATTGATGGAACATGAGTGAATTGCAAACTGGAATTTTAAAAATTTTAAGTCAGAGATGTGACAAGACATTATGTGAGGGATGGCAAAAAGGAGAATTAAGAGGATGGAGAAAAGAAACGTTGTCACAGTTGGACTTTTTAGACATGGGATGAAGGAAAGGTCGAATTGAAAAGTATTTTGAAGAAGAAGAAGAGTGAATTATGAGACAATACCAAGAATCACACATGTGAAAGAGGAAGATGAAACATTTCAAGAGACCGTATATTTTTTGATAAAGATTAGGTAAGATTAGGTGAAGGAACAGTTGAAGAAAAAAATTGTGAAGGTGTTGGTGAATGTGGATCGGCTGAAGTAGTAAGAAGATGGTAGGTCGGCGAAAGTTGCAGGAAGAGGAAGAGGAGATAAAGAAACACAAATGGTTGCGGGAGGTGCAAGGTGAAAAGATTTAAAGATTTTTTTTTAAGATTAGGTAAGATTAGGTAAAGGAAAGGTTAAAAAAATAAAAAAAGCAAAAAAATCATGAAGGTGTATGGTGAATGAGGGTCGACTAAAGTGGAAGAAAGATGGTAGGTCGGCAGAAGGAGGAGGAATAAGAGTCGGTACAGGAAGTCACGTCGTTATGTGGGGAAGGTAAGGAGGGAAGAGTTTTTTTTATTTTGTTGCTGAGAGGTGGAGGGTATAATTGGGAGGGATTTTTAAGACAAAATTTCATGTGTTAAAAAATTGCATATTTTAAAGACATGAAACAGAGGGTATAGTTGGGAGGGATAGGAGGAGGGTGGAGGGAAAAGTGGAGAAAATAAGAACTGATGGCAATAAGGAGAAAATACAAATAAACAGTAAACACGATCGTGCACGTAGATGGTAAAGGCCCAGTCATACCTTGACGTTTTAGCCAGCAATGGCAACGTATCAAAATGTATGTAAAACGCTGGCTTACGCTGAACTTTTGATGTTTTTTTTTAAAGATTTGGACGTATTCATAACGAGTTGGTCATATGCATAACATATTAGTAACGGACACAGAACGTTTCGTTGTCTTATAGATAACTTATACCAACCAATGCTTAGGCTGTTGTCGGCGTTCACAACCTATGCCCAACAATAGTCTAACTTATGCATAGCGCGCTGCACGTATCGCCGACGATCACGTGGCGTAGCCTATTAAAAGGCTGCCGCACAATGATTCAAATCATAACCGCCGGAGAAATGGAAGTGTCAACATTGCAGTCACACCTTGGCGATCTTGCCAGCGTATGCCGACCTCTGAAAAATGTGTCGAAAACGCTGGCGCACGTCGAATACGGTATGGGTAAGTTTGGTATACGTTGTGAGAAAAACCATGTTCTCACCAAATTTAGTGCCCCGCCCACCACGTCACGTGACCTTTTACAGGTTCCCAGGGATTGGTTGGCTAGTCGGCACGTGGTGGGTGGACCGAGGAGAGTTACGGGCGCCATTGTTAGGAGCAGACGTGGCTCTAAGATCGCGAGTGGAAAATATATCGCGCGCTCCGAATCGCATGTTTGAATGCGATTTTCAAGTGGTTTTTTTAAAAGACTCTCGACAGCCCAGTCGCGCTGATCGTTGATAGCTCCGACTAAAGGATTGAGTTAAATCCGGAAGACTGATTGTTATTCCAGGATATCGTGAGCGAAGCTGTGAGTTGTGCAGTTTGTGTTTTGGAACTTTATTGTTGCCAAGAGTTCTGGCAGATTTTGTGCTGTGTATTCAATTCTGTTACCAGCCTTTTGGAGACCGAGCCAACAAAAGATCGTGCCTGCCCCTAGAGGTCGATCTGAAACACAGTGGAAAGTGTTTTGTGTTCTCTTTGTCCACACGTGGACTGCTTGAAACTCTGACATTAACGTCAGTATTTCGTGCTGGAAGATATTAAACAGGCGGGATCACGACAAATGGGTGGCTGGTCCGGGATTCATTCAAGTAAGAGACATTCGAACTGAGACAGAAATTCCACAGTGGGCCGCCATCTTCCTTCATCTGATCATCGTTCCATCAGCAGACGCCATATTGGAGGAACCTTCTCACCAGCGGACGCCATCTTGGAGGGATTTTGACGCAGACGCAGTCGCGTCGTAAGACGGAGGATTCTGCGGTCAAGACCGCCCCCCGTCTGCCCGGTGGCTGGATCGAGGGAAAGGGTTCCTCGATGCCCTCCACTGGTGGCGGTCGCGCGCTACAGGCCAGGGCATGGCCCTGGTGCGAGTTCTGCAAACGCGTGGAGCACGGTGGAGACTGCTGTTTCTCTAACCCAGCTAGTCCGGCCTATCGAGGCAACCCGGCTGTTAAATCGGAGGAAGGTCAGTGGAGGTCATCAACTGGGCCCTCGAGCACGACGGTGGCATCGGTGACAGAGGTCACTGCCACGGAGGCAAAGTCCATTCATCCTCTGTATCAGGATTATTCAGGGACAGCCTTAGTGGGTGGCCCTGATTCGGTGGTGAAGTTTAAGGCCCAATACCTTCGGGATACTGGGGCGACGCTGTGTGTTCTCCGGGCGGGAGTAGTTCCGGCCTCTCAGATGCATTATACCGGCGAGTATATCGTCCTTCGGGGCATTAACCAGGTTCCTGGCTGGTATCCCCTTGCTCTCATCGAGGTCCGGAGTGACATTCTTACGGGTCCGATGACCTGTGCGGTGGTACCCTACTACCCGGTACCGTGGGTATCCTTGCTGATTAGCAATGATGTAATGGCCAGGGAGGAGTTATTGACTCTGACCTGTGGGGTGATCACTAGATCTCAGAGCAAACAAGCAGAGAGAGTGGCGGAGTCAGACATATCTTCACTCTGGCCCGAGGAGCCTCGCACCTCGACTCCAGCCTCAGACGGTGACGTTGCTTCGACTGAAGTCCACCCGAGCCTCCAGTCAGGCCAACCTCAGGAGCAGGGCTCCTCAGGGACTGTTCCTGTCTGTGTCACGGGGACCCCAGCTACATGTTCGCCGGTCGGTGAATCCGGTGAGGAGGATCAGTCCTCCGAGGCGGTTAGCAACCCCAGTTCTGTGACTGAGGTCACTCCCACATTGTCTGCGGTAACCAGTCGAGTGGAAGATAAGCACTTCGATCCCACCCTTGCCACCCTCGGGAAAAGGGAGAAGACTCCGGGTCTGGACGAACAGGCTACTATGTGAATGGTGCAGGTGTGCTGATGCCTAAATATTCCCCCAATAACATGTCCTCCACCCAGACGTGGAGGGTACGACACCGAGTTGTCGTACCGGGGAGGTATCGTCAGTCAGTCATGCCATTAGCCCATGACAGTATTTACTCGGGTCATGTCGGAGCGGCCAAGACCTTAGCCAAGGTCCAGGATCAGTTCATATGGCCCGCCATGTCGCGAGACATCAAGCGCTATTGCGCTAGCTGTCTATATTGGCCATGGACCCACCACCATCTACCGTGACCACCACCCGCTCGGTTGGCTCAGCCAAGCCAAAACCTCCAACTAGCGTATTCTGAGCTGGGCGCTTCTCCTCTCAGAATACGACCTCACAGTCAAACACGTGAAAGGAGTGGAGAACAGACTAGCTGACCTCCTTAGTCGCCATCTAGTAGACAAGGAGCACCAAAGTTTAAGTTAAGCCCACAGTCGGAGAGGGGATACCGGTTTGGGGCCCTTTGTTCCTCCCGAAGGAGCATTGCTCCTCGATCCGTTTTCCCTCCTGTAAACGCTTTCCCCAACTTAAGTTTGGTTCCCTTTGTCTCTCTATTGTGGTACGGGCGATGGGTAAATATGGGGGGGGGGGGTAGATATTAATGTAGTGTAGTGTGTTTAATATTGTGTTGTGGATGAACATTGTTTATTGTACAAGAATGTTAATGATCACCGCCATCATATTGCCCTGTGATTTGCAACTAGTACAATAACTGGTTTCAAAACGCCGTCTATCCGACGGGTTATATTTTAGGTGGGGAGGACTGTGAGAAAAACCATGTTCTCACCAAATTTAGTGCCCCACCCACCATGTCACGTGACCTTTTTCAGGCTCCCAGGGATTGGTTGGCTTGTCGGCACGTGGTGGGTGGACCGAGGAGAGCTGCGGGCGCCATTGTTAGGAGCAGACGCGGCTCTAAGATCGCGAGTGGAAAATATATCTCGCGCTCCGAATCGCATGTTTGAATGCCATTTTCAAGTGTTTTTTTAAAAGACTCTCGACAGCCCAGTCACGCTGATCGTTGATAGCTCCGATTAAAGGATTGAGTCAAATCCGGAAGACTGTGATCGTTATTCCCGGATATCGTGAGCGAAGCTGTGAGTTGTGCAGTTTGTGTTTTGGAACTTTGTTGCCAAGAGTTCTGGCAGATTTTGTGCTGTGTATTCAATTCTGTTACCAGCCTTTTGGAGACCGAGCCAATAAAAGATCGTGCCTATCCCTGGAGGTCGATCTGAAACACAGTGGAAAGTGTTTTGTGTTCTCTTTGTCCACACTTGGACTGCTTGAAACTCGGACATTAACGTCAGTATTTCTTGCTAGAAGATATTAAACAGGTGGGATCACGACAACGTGAATAGAAAGCTAAAGTACGCTATCATACGTCGCAGTAAGTGGAGTACGTCTTGAAATTTTAAACATGTTAAACATTTTACGACGTACTTGCCGTATGCCTCACACGTTCCGCATGCGATGGGAATAAGTTGTACGCATGATATGCGATCGTTGGCACACGTCGACAAAAGTTCCTTGTAAGTTACTCATAAGTCGAAACACGTCGAGGTAATGGTTAGCGTCAGTGTTCCAGACTCCCTGGTTTTTTTGTTTGTTTGTTTTTTATCTTCGGTATGACAGTGATGTTGACACTTTGATTTCTAGTACGGTTATAATATAATATAATTAATAAGCTGCCGCTCAAGGATTTAAATCATAACCGCACTAGAAATCGAAGTGTCAACATCACCGTCATACCAAAGAAAATAAAAAAATAAAAACCAGGGAGTTTGGAACACTTACGCTAACCATTACCTTGACGCGTTTCGACTTATGAGTAACTTACAAGTAACGTGTGTGGACGTGTGTCAACAATCGCGTAACATGCCTACAACACATTACTCATAGGTTAGAAATAAGTTTCGGGTACGCTAAACATTACCTCGACGTTTTTTCGACTTATGATTAACTTACAAGTAACGTGTGTCGATGTGTGTCAACGATTGCATAACGTGCCTACAACTTATGGTCAGTGTAGCGGAACTTGTGAGTCATACGCTGGCATAAGTCGTAAAATTTCAAGCATGCTAAAATTTGAGGACAACCGCAAAGTACAACGATGAAAGCCAGCATACTACGATGTATGGCAGTATTTTTCAGTGTGCTCTCAATGTTTCCAAAACTTACCCATAACGTATTCGACGTGTGCCAGCGTTTTAGACAAATTTTTCAAAAATCAGCATAAGCTGGCTAAAACGTCAGGGTGTGACTGAGCCTTAAGACGGGTAGGCATCAGGGAAACCCAATATGACAAGAACAACGAAACCTCACCAAATGCCACAAATTTTGAGACAAAAATTGCAAAAACTTTGAAACACAAATTGGGAGCTGTGTCCGAGATGAGGGATTGCACCATTGTTTTCTTGCACTTCAATGAAGGGGTGAATGCTCATCTTGTCAGCCAAACCAACTTTCCACAGTGATAAACACCATCAACCTTGAATCAAATTACATTGTTCATGGTTTTTTTTTTTTTTTTTTTATACCTTGGTCGAGGCTCGTATGAGAGCTAACACACAACTCACAGCAAGGAGGCATGAGACAAGAGGGGCGGGAGTGGAGTTTTCTGCCGACTCAGGCCAACACAACGTCCCCGAGATGGATATTCTGATGTCAAGACAAAAATTGGTTCGATATATTTCAAGTAAAGTTTGATTCGACTTCAAATACCTTCCAGTTCTCCATAGAAAATATTCTGTGAGGAGGAGCAGCTTTTAAGTTTCAGCTTCGAGTAACGGCAGCCAGATCTTTTTTGTGCAAAACTTTCCACCACCTATTAAAAAAACAACAAAAAAAAAAAACAACGGGATATCAAAAACATTAAAATGTTCATTATAAATACTTCAAAAGGCCTTGATGATGTAGTTGAGGCCTGAAATATTTAATACAAAGAAGGCATTGTGATGCATTTCAAATTGGATAGTTGTGAGGCTCTGGCATATCTTGATTTAACTTTCGTCAAAAGACGGTTAACACAGACTAGAAACTTTATGATGACTGGCGTACACTTATGTATTTTGCTTCAACACAAATTCAACATTAAACATATGCAATTTCACAGAGGGGAGCACACAACCCTGCAAATCAAGTTCATTGTGTGATCCCAAAAGTACTACACTGCCGACTGAAAGTCACCAGAGAAAATGATTGCATAAAATATCATTGTGCTCCATTTAAAGAGAAACATTACCATTTCACAATTACAGCCTGCATGTTACTCAAACTTGTTAATTTTTACAATTTGGTGGAGAAATTCTACACCATTCTTCATTTCGTACTTAATATCATTCAAGTTTTGTGGTCATTGTCAAGAACCCAAAAGGATCAATTTGTTCGGTAACATGAAAAGGGGATGGGGATGGGCAGGATAACTGAGAGGCAGTCTGTGTACAATATAGTTTTTTTACATGTATAAATTCAAAGTTTTGAAAAGATCAAATGAAAAATGTAAAAAAAAAACAAATATACCAACGACAAGGGCACTCGGTAGAGCACTAGTGGGCAACTTAGCTAAATATAGCGTAACAATTGGGCATTTTGTGAGGAAAGCACCAAATTTGGCACACTAGTAGCCTATCATATTATGAACAGATTTGGATATTGGACCATATCAAATTTTTGAGGGCAGTGGAAAATGGCTGCCACAGCCATCAGCGGCTGAATTTGAGATGGCCCAATATCCAAATCTGTTCATAATATGATAGGCTACTAGTCTGCTAAATTTGGTGCTTTCCTCACAAAATGCACAATTGCTATGCTAAGTTGCCCCACTACACATACTGTTACAAATTTGGAAGCCTTGTGCACACAGACAGCAGTCCCAAAGTTGAGTTATCTCAATAAGTATGTGTTTATAGTTAGGGTCACCTACCTGTGTCTAACGGGAATTACATGTGTGCGCTGCAGAGTTTCTTTTACAACAAATCGTCTTCATTTCACTTCGCACACCGATGCCATTGCCCACGTGCGTTCTACCATGTACGTGGGCGGAGATTTCCATTGCCTCAGATCGAGACTCCACCCAGGAAGGCAGGGGTGTGCCCCTTGTCCAATTACACCACAGAGAGTGACTTTCCCACGACACCCTGGCCAATGGGGTTGAGATTGCCACAGAGCGACTTTCCCATGACACCCCGGCCAATGGGGTTGAGATTGCCACAGAGCGACTTTCCCATGACACCCCGGCCAATGGGGTTGAGATTGCCACAGAGAGCGACTTTCCCATGACACCCCGGCCAATGAGGGTGAAGATCACCTCAGATGGCGATTTTCTCACCCCGGAGGAAAAAGGAGTAAAAGGAATGCCAGGCTGGGAGGTTGGTCATCTTGGGGATCACGGGTCTTGGTGCTGGCTGGTTCGTCTGGTCCTGGGTCATCGTCGTCTCTGATCTTCTCCTTGGTCTTGGTTGATTGGTGCGTGGCCGGTTGGAGTGCGCGGTACCTGGTGCTTGGAGCGGCATCGTGTTGCGTGTTCGAGTGCCGCCGAGCCAGATCGTCGAAGACCACACGAGGTGGACAGGTCCAAGCACAGGCTCTGGTCTCCAGCTCACCTTTCCATGAGCTGGAAGCCTTCAATAAAGACCCGACAGGATCCATTTCTTTGGGTGTGGGCCCATCTTCAACTAAGATTAAGTGCTTTCTTTTGCTCATTGTACATTACATTTCTTATTCGTGATAACTCTGCTCTGTGTTCCCCTCCCCAATTATTATTGTTAATAAATTCTCCTCGTTGAATGTACCATCTCGTTCTTTGTCATTTCTGCCATTGGTTTGCCACAGTGCGTACTTGGGATTCGGAAGGCCGTTGCCGTAGTTGTACATTTGGACCAACGGGCCTCGGTAACCATCCGCTCGGGTTATACACGGTTCGAGCACGGTAACGGTTTTGTGTAGTGTATTTTGTGTGGTATTTGTCTACTGGTGTGTTACTCAGATTCAAAAAAATTAAATAACTTTGGCTGCAAGACCATGTGTCCAATTCGGTTGAAACTTAAAACATATATTCCCCATCACGACTAAATCATAATTGTGAAGTTTGACATTGATTGATGAAGCGGTTCCAGAGAAAGAATGTTTAAATGATTTTCACTCAATCCAATATGGCTGCAAGACCATGTGGTTTATCAATTACTCGTGAATACCCTGGTGTCCCCAAGATTTGTGGAACATTTGTGTGAAGTTTCTCCTCGATCTGAACAGCTGTTCTGGAGATTTTTTTTTATAGGTTTTAGGCTAAATCCAATATGGCTGTCAAACCATGTGACCTATGACGTCATGTGTGTGAACGTTTTGTTCCTCATGAATAGGCGGCCATACATGTAAAGTCTTGCCTCGATTTGTTCAGCCATTT
The DNA here is from genome assembly GCF_056783735.1 of Eptatretus burgeri. Taxonomy (NCBI): domain Eukaryota; kingdom Metazoa; phylum Chordata; class Myxini; order Myxiniformes; family Myxinidae; genus Eptatretus; species Eptatretus burgeri. Next base: position 136,111,777 of record NC_140961.1, read on the forward strand.
CATAGAAAAAGATTTTTGAAGGTTTAAAAAAAAACAAACAAAACAACAATATGGCTGTCGAATCACATAACCGAGGACGTCATCAATTTATTTCTGTGGTCCAATTTATCCCTCGATGACCCTCAAAACTTTTCATCCTGATCGGACATCGCGATCTACATATGCAATTATGAGATTAATTTTTTTTTAGAAAATCACACATATTCCCCATGAGTTGTACTTGCCATGCGCCAAGTTTCAATTTTTTTCCTTGGTGCGGTTTCAGAGATACAGAGGTCCAAAGTTTTTATTTTTCCAACATGGCTGCCACACCAAGTGACCAATAACATCATATTTAACATTAAAACACTCTACATGAGTAGTCACTCCTTTGGTGAAAATTCTCAATCCGACAAGCGGTTGCGGAGAAAAACACTAAATTTCTGTACGGACAAATGGACCCAAATGCAATACCCTCTCTCCTGGCGGAAGTAATAAAAACATAAAAATGAATTACTATTTTGTAAGTATTGTCATGGTTAGGATTGGATACAGTACGTATTGCTTGTGGAAGGCTTATTCAGGTGTGGCAGGCTGTCTAGTTGAGGTTGAAGGCTCAGAAGATGAAATGGAGGCTGATTATCTTAGGATTTTTTTGAAGGACTTCATAATGGAGACTTGAGTGGGTGCCTTCATTTTCTGTTCGTAAACATCCTTGTAACATTTCAGTATTCTCCATCTCACCTCCTCACCTTGGAACTTCTCATGCAGTCAAGATTGTGTTCATCACGAAAACTCGCTTGGAATGACATGGCATGACACGAACAAAGCGTTTGCAGTGAGTGAACAATTCACTCAGAATAAAGTAGCGTGGTTGTGGTTGTTGAATTAAAGCCACATTGTAGCGAAAACGTGTTATCAGAACACGCTCTACCCTGTAGCAACTGCCGACTCCACATCCTGATCCGGACACGAACTGTACCGCCATAAACTCTAGGGTGCACGGCAAGCGGATTATTAAGCACTCAAGCAAGCACTCCAATTAAATGGTCGATACGGATGGCTGGCTTGGCAAGCGATACCTATATCCGAATTCCCAAACTGCATCCGAATTAGACAAATAAACACTTTTTTCTGAGTTGGAACTGCTGATAAGTTCAATTCTGGAGCTTACATTTTGAAATTCAGCTAAGTTTAAGAGATTCTCGAGGTTATGGCATGTGCAGAAATGAAATAAAGCAACAAACGCTGGCGTCTCCAGGAGTTTATAAGCATTCCAATGTACCCAGCGATTCGTAGCTATGATGAACATGCATTCGATAATATGAGTGAGGAAAGTGGAAAAAACAAAACAACTATCGTTAAGAAAACGTTGCGGTCTGTTCCAAGTCAAGGCATGGTTGAGCAGGCCAACAAAACATTGCGGCTTCAGACCACAGCGAGATAACCTAGGATACGCCTGAAGATCCCAGAGAGCGATAAAGGATATAAATAAAGGCGATAAAGGCGCCTGATAAAGGATATAATTAAATAAGGCTGTTAATTATCTTCAAAAGGGGTTTTAATTAACACAAACACCCAATTTTCACTCATGCACCTCATTGGAGTTCCCTTCATGTTCATGCAAAGTTTCAGGCTGCTAGGCTTTATGCTTTTGGATTTATGGAGGACACACACATGTTTATTATTATGGAAAAGCTCATTCTGGGGGGTGGGGGGGGGAAATTGTGCACCGTATGATGTATGTGTTGATTCTTGGTGGTGAAGCTACGAAAAGGAACCTTCAGGCAATGAGGTTGAAGCCTCTGTTTTCAAATCACTGCCTGAAGCTTTAAGCTAGTGAGGTTCATACAAATGCAAAATTGATTTTTTTTACCTTTCCCCACGTCTCAATCAGCAGAAGAGGCTTCATTTTATTGAAGTATTGATGACAGCTGTCATACTTCAACGGTAGCTTCACTATCTCTGCCTTGTCCATCTTCTCACATTCACAAGTGCCAGAACGCAGTTTGGCGACATCCCAGCCCAGAATCTGGCACAATGCAGGATGACATTAGTGCAATGGAACACAATCTACCATGGGCTCTTTTGGAAGAAACTGCATTGGTTCTACACTCATGCAAGAAAGCAGAGGTTCAACAAAAATTCAAAGTATATTAAAAACAATTCTCCCCCTCAAGGGTGTCGTGGGAGTGCATCTTCCCCAAAACACAGCACCAAGCAATATTACAACCAAAGATATGTCACCAACAAAATGAAGGATGTCATTGCTCAGACAAATAACATGTTCAGTAAACCAAAAAATTTTTTTTAATCAAATTAATTAGTCTCAGAAACAGCAAAAAACAAAAACAAAGTCTATGGTTATAATATATGCACAATGTCTCTCCCTCAAGGAAAGGCAGTCAAAGTAAAAAAAGCAAATGGATGCTTTAAATCTGGTAGAGTTCTGACTGCTCTTAATAGTGGAGCAGATAAGATCAATCGTTCAAATGAGGATACAAGCATGAAACTTGGCAGGAATATTTATTTTATGTCACTTTATGAGAAAAAAGTGCTAGCCACTTGAAATTCCAACATGGCCACCATTTTCCAAGATGGCCACCAGACGACCACCCAAAATAAGAACAGATAACAATAACAATCGTTCAAAGAATGATACAAGCATGAAATTTGGCAAATATTCATTTTAGGTCACTTTATGAGATACAACTACGAGCCACTTAAAATTCAATATGGTGGCCATTTTCCAAGATGGCCGCCATGTTTTTCTGCCCTGCAATGTTCATTGTTCTGATTAGGTCTGACAAGAACAACTGCATAGTGGGGTACAACTTGGTCCGTAACGATAGCATTTGCACCTTCCACTACATTGTGTCTTGCATCCACATTTCGTTAACTCCTGGCAGCTTTTAGCTATGGGAGCAAGGGCAGTCCAGAAGACCTTCCACGAGTCATCTTCTTTGAACCAACCCCACTCGGACGGACACTGAGCTTCTGGCTGGCGGACTATTGCCTGGCTCCAAATGTGTCCTGCTTGATATGCAGCTCGCTTGGCATGTTCCGTGAGTGCTCCTTGTGTTGGTGGAATTAAATCATATGACCTCTGCTTTCGTGCAAAGAGAGCAAGCCGTGCCTCATTCACTGACGCAACTGAACTTGATCTGTCATACATCAGGACCACAAATTTCTCCAGGATTTCTAGATCAGATTCCTCAATCTTTGATGGGCACTGACTGAGTTTCGTGAAGATTACTGACGCTTCATCACATACATTCCATGTCTGCCATGCTGTCTTTTTCCCTTTGCCATTGAAAGCTGATACAACATCACAACCGGTGAAGGCATGGAAGAAGAGCATCCCACTCGTTTTCTCTGGTCCTATGGCAGACATAATTTTGTGGATAGGGATCCATCTCCTGTGCTCCCCTTTGCCAAATGCAACCCACATTTTTTCAAGACCTGTTGCGGCAAGAGAAAGCATAAGGGATATGGCAATAACTACAATGTCCGTGTCATTAGCTTCAATCATCAGAGACTTGTCTCCCTCGGTGGCTGCATGCCGAACATATAAGAATATTCGCGTGTCTGCTTCTTCTTGGGTATATGGGGCCACTTCCTCTAGGTTAACGCTGGTGTCACTGGTAGTGGTGATGGCATTTTCTCCTTCAGTCATGATAATTGGATTGCCCGTTGTCATTTCAGACACTTCATCGGCAAGGAAATGGAATAGCTGTTTTGTTGGTGCTATCTCTAAGGAAGCTCTTCCAATTCGAGGGAGTTTTACTTGTCGCTGTTACTCTCCTTCTGATGGCCTTTCCTCGTTGAGATCTTGCCTCTGACTTCAGGCTGGACTGATGATACACATCAAAGATGACATCGGTTCTCTTGTATTTCGTGCTGTAGTACTCGACTTTAGGAAGAATATCCTTTTAGGCATACTCTTCAAATGTCTTTGGCGTTCGTGGTGCTGCGATATTTACCAGCGCAGCTCCATCTACAATGAGTACGTCAGATTCTAGCTTTGTCTCTGGAAGCGTCACTTTGGCTTGTAGTACACCCACTAAATCCGATTTCGTACATGTGTGTAGTTTCCCCTTGTTACTGAGTGAGGCCGGAAAAGACTGGTTTTCGTGTGTGAAGAACTCTTGCAGGTCACACTGTCTGTTTTGGCAGGAGATGAAGAGGCGGGAAAACAAATGGCAGTCTTCCTTCAGTAACTTTGTCTCGGATTTGCTTGCAGACTTTAGCTCATTTTTGAAGAAGGTTATCCTGTTCTTTTTGATAGGCTGGTAGGAGCAGTCATTCTCACATTGTAGATTAGCCATGAAGGAATTGAACTTTTCTTTCACTCTCTCGTGATGCATCGCAATTAGCTGAGCAGCGGAAGGATCGGCGATGTCCTTGGTGTTGAGCGCAAGATGATCTCCTGACTCCTCTTCAAAGGGATTACCCATTTTCTCTATTACCAATGTGAGCTGTTTGACTTTCTCAAAGAATTCCCTCTGAACTGTTGCTGTTTGTGCATGGTGACATTAACTTTTCCTCTGTGTCATTCTGACAGAGGCAACATTTCCTCCAGTTTGTTTGTGGTTTTGATCTTGCTTGAGTATCCATAATTTGTGACTAGCAATGGCAAGGTCGAGGGTTTATCCTTTTACCACCTTGCCATCGTGCACTTTGATGTATGTGATACAGCTAGGTTCGTGCGTTTGCCCTACACCTAGCTCGATCGTTCATCCAATGCCATTTAAATCCCGTGTGATCTGTACACCATCCGGATAACTACATGTAAAACCCCCGTTATCCTTGGCTCGGCTCTCCCGCGCTGGCACATCCTGTCGGTTCAGGTGTGGCTATCTAACATCTGAGGGGTTCATTAGATAGCATTTTGGATACTAAACCCACGGTTTAGCTGACATTAAACCCCATGCTGAGTTGCACAGCAGTGTATGCCACCAGTGTGCCCTGGTAGTGCATGACATACACTCTCTTTTTTGTATTTAGTCAATATTGGCTGGTGTCCACCACCATGTATGGTTACAATGTGTCAGGGTCCTATAGATCCTTGTGGCTGCATTTCGGTCGCAAGTGGTTTTATTTCGGAGTTTTCCATCTCCTAATGAGCTTCATCTGCCCAGAGCTGTCTGGTTTTCAGGTGCCAGAGATTCACCTTTTGCACCACCACTATTTGTGGAAACACCCCCACCACGAGAAGGCTTGAGTTGGAGCTTGACTGCCAGAGGCTTTGTTTCACTTGCCATTTGGGGCATTTTGTAGGCAAAGAGAGCTCATCCTCTTTGCCACCCCGGCATTAGCAGTCCTTTGGCGGGGCAATAACTATTTTGAGCAATTAAAATACAAGCTCTGTTCAAGATCTCCAACAATTCTAACCGTCCCCATCTATAACGAGATGAGAACCAATTTACTTGTATTTGAAACCTGCACAATAGTTGTCATTTGACTTCTTTATTGTTACGTAAGTCCTAAAATTGATTTATTGGTTCATGAAATCGATCAATACACTCAAGAATCAGCTCTTGCAAGGACAAAAACCTATAAATCGACATCAAGATGAAATAAATCCAACATCTCTGGTGATTTTTATGGTTTAAAGTTGTTGTTTTTCATACCCTGGTGGCCATCTTGGAAAAAATGGCCACCATGTTGAAAATCCACGTGGCCAGCACTTTTTTTTCTTGCAGAGTGACCCTGAAGGAACGTTCATACCAAATTTCATGCTTTTATCACCATTTGAATGATTCTGCCAAAAAATCACTTATTTGCTCCACTATAACCTCCAGCATGAAAAATAAAACACAAAAAAGAGCAAACAGGTGGCAGACCGTTCGCCAGGACTTGTTTTGTGTGGTGTTACCTAATTAAGAAGACACAACTATAACTACCACTTTATAACTGCTGGCAGTGATAACCGGGTACCAAGACATCCCACTTTGATGCAACCCCACTTTGATCAGTCACTTGAATCTGACCAATGACGTTAATTATTATTCAATTGAATTCAGAATATGATTAAAATAAATTTAATTCAAATCAAATGGACACCAAATACTGCAGGTAGTCCTGCATTGGAATAATCAGAAGGCACCCAAACAAGCAAAAAGCAGAGATGAAGTCATCAGGAGGAACCTGGATAGGATTCACATTTCAGCTGCTCCTTCTCTACCCTCAAACCCATCCAGGCATAGCCAAGTGAGTCCTATTCAAAAAAAACAAAACCTAGAAGGGCACTCTTCGACATTGTGACGTCACCAGATATGCCTCTGCCCACATTATTACATCATTATACATACTTGCACAGAGTTTGATTTAAATTCCTGAACCCAGAATCAAAATATTAAATAATTCTGGCTTCCCGATCATGTGTCCAATGAAGTTGAAATTTATAACATATATTCCCCATTACAACTCGATCATAATTGTGACATTTCACATCAATTGATGAAGTGGTTGAAGACAATATTTTTTAAGATTTCTGTTCAATCCAATATGGCTGTCAGATCATGTGACCGATTAATTATTTGTGAACACCCTGCTATCCCCATAGCTTGGGGAACATGTGAGTGAAGTTACCCTTTGATCTGTTAAGCCATTATCGAGAAGATTTTAAAATGTTTATCCTTCAAAAAAATCATAACTGCCAAAGCATGTGACCTATGACATCATATGTTGAGAAACTTTTCTTCCTCATGGACAGGCAATCGTACATTTAAAGTTTTGCCTGCCTCCTCATGGACAGGCAATCGCACCTGTAAAGTTTCGCCTCGGTCTGTTCAGCCATTTTGGAGAAGATTTTTGTCTGAGTTTAAAAATATGGTTTCTGACCCGCATGACCGATGACGTCATCAATTTTCCCCCCTATACAATTTAGCCTAAGATGGCCGTCAAAAAGTTTCATACTAATCAGATAAGGCGTTCAACGTATGCAATTACGATGTCATAATGAAGCAACCGATGACATAAAAAAATTCACACTTGTTTCCAATTCGGAATACTTGCCAACTTTCAATTTTTACATGGCGCAGTTTTTGAGATACAGGGGTCCAAAGTTTTTCCCTTTTTTCCAACATGGCTGCCACACCATGTGACTTATGACATCATAATTATCATTAAAACATTTCACATGAGTCGTCGCTCCTATGGTGAAAATTTTGTTGTTAATCCGACAAGCGGTTGCAGAGAAAAACCGTACTCGTGTTCTGTGAGGACAAACAAACAGATAGACAAACAGACAAATGGACCCAAATACAATACCCTCTCCTCTGGCAAGGGTAATAAATGTTTTCAGATGCAGAGAGATCAACTAAATTTGCAGTTTAAAAATTAAAATATTGAAACGTCTTAAGGGCAAACACACAATGATAATGAACCTAATTCAGAACACTTATGAACCTCTGTCAGGAAGCAATGTGGATCTCGTTTTTCTGGCAAAGCACCAATCCTTTCATAAGCTGGAAAAGATAAAGCAGACTTCTCCAAGTGGCTCTCCATCGCCATTGCATGTTCCACTCCTGGCTTCAGCATGGATCTCATTATTGGTGTGTCCCTACAATCCTTAGAGGGCAAGTGTGAGGCTTTGCATAAAAGCAGAGACGAACGGGAAAAATCTGATTTGTGACACATTGTAGCAGTCTGTGCTTGTGTCGATTGTGATTCAGATGGTGTCAGCCCCTGCATGTGCAAGTCTACGTCAACATCATTTGATTGTGCCGAACAGGACAAATCTGATTTGTGACACATTGTAGCAGTCTGTGCTTGTGTCGACTGTGACCCAGATGGTGTCAGCTCCTGCATGTGCAAGTCTACATCAACATCATTTGATTGTGCTGAACGGGACAAATCTGATTTGTGACACATTGTAGCAGTCTGTGCTTGTGCCGACTGTGACCCAGATGGTGTCAGCCCCTGCATGTGCAAGTCTACATCAACATCATTTGATTGTGCCGAACGAGACAAATCTGATTTGTGACACATTGTAGTAGTCTGTGCTTGTGTCGACTGTGACCCAGATGGTGTCAGCCCCTGCATGTGCAAGTCCACATCAATATCATTTGATTGTGCCGAATGGGACAAATCTGATTTGTGACACATTTTAGCAGTCTGTGCTTGTGTCGACTGTGACCCAGATGGTGTCAGCCCCTGCTGCATGTGCAAGTCTACATCAACATCATTTGATTGTGTCGAACGGGACAAATCTGATTTGTGACACATTGTAGCAGTCTGTGCTTGTGTCGACTGTGACCCAGATGGTGTCAGCCCCTGCTGCATGTGCAAGTCTACATCAACATCATTTGATTGTGTCGAACGGGACAAATCTGATTTGTGACACATTGTAGCAGTCTGTGCTTGTGTCGACTGTGACCCAGATGGTGTCAGCCCCTGCATGTGCAAGTCTATATCAACATCATTTGATTGTTTCTCAACCAGAACTTGCTGCAACCCGATTACATCACTGCCTGAAGCTTGAGGTAAAACTTCTGAAGCTTTCTTTTTTTCCAAAGTGGTCACTCCGGCCTTCAGGGTTGATGCAATTTGACCACAGTGTCCACTTGGTTCACCAACTAAGTTTGTCATCAATGGAGCCTCTGCTAATTGCACCTCTTGACTTTTGTGCAAGTTGTCTTGCATCGATGCAGTCTCTTTGGATGTTACAACTGTATTCGTTGCAGCTTCTTGCTGACACAACTTCACACAGTCCATCGTTTTCTGAGATAGGCTGCCCAATGCAGCTAGCTTTGTTTGAGAGCGGAATTTTTCAGCTGTTGTCCGAGCCAGTGGAGTCAGTATCTGCCTCAATCTCTTCGTTAATATCTTTGATTTCTTGGGTGAACTCGCACGTCTCTTTTTGCCCTTTGGAAAGTTAAATTGCCTCTCTGCGCATGTGATGGAAGCCAAAGATGGATCGTGAGTATGGGTCATCAGCTGTTTATCAGAGACTGGTGTTCCTGGGCTGGTGCAAGAATCTGAAATACACTTGGATGTTGAAAAGGAATTGTGAGATAGAGCATTGCAGACAGTGGTCCTGGACGACAGGGCAGGCAATAGCATCGTTTCATTTGCAGCGCAGTCTCTGTTACAGCTGGCATTGTAAAGACAATTATCATTATCAATAAGTGTGTTCACAATCCCATCACGTACAGATGAAACGGAAGAAGTAACAGTGGAAGTTTGTTTTGCTGACAAAATTGGCAAAGGAGGCAAAGCCTCCCCCTCGCCAAATATGCTTTCCACTGGGAATTCTTGCGGATGGCTAACTTTCTTCATACCATTCACCAAATCCAAAATGTCAACTTGATTTTCTTTATTACCATCACCATCTTTCAGAATTTTCTGTTTACCAATTTGATCATCACATGATATTTTGTGCTCGGTTTTAGATCGTCCACTTATTGCATCTTCAGATTTCATCCGCTTGACTTTCCGATACTCTGTCTTTTTCACAACATTGGTACCCATTGTTGTCCCAGTTGGTTTATTTCCCTCAAATAATGAACAACATGCATCATCTTTTCTTAAAAATGCTTCCTTGCATTCCGACATGTTTTTCTCCACATATTTGAGGCACTGAGAACGTGGTTCTGTCTGCATCTGCAAGGTGTTTGAATTGGTTGTGCTTCCTCCGGCATCAATCTCATTCTCTGTGCCATCAGGATTAGAACAACATATGAATATGACATCATCGTCATCATCAGAGCTGGCAATTGCAAGTGCACCAGAACCCTCTGATGCATCTGTTTCCATAGATTCATCTTCCTCCATAGAATCTGTCCACAAAGCTTCTCTTTTAAATGGGAAAATATTTTTCCCAATCTGGGCAGTACGAGTTGTCCCAACGCTGCAATGAATTTGGGATTCATTCTGATTGCGTCCAAGGCAGTTATCTGGAAACCCAACTACCTTCAACCTTTTGTCATTTAAATCTGAACCATGAGTTTGTTGTACATTTTGCATATGGTTCAGAGGAAATGTGTTGCTGCAGAAACTTGCTCTGACCATTTCTTTACCATCTAGACCAGGGCTATCACAATTTGGTGTGGAAATGAAACTGGCTCTTGCTGGAGTTGACCGCAATGCTATTCCCTGATCATTAAAGTGCATATCTGCTCGCCACTTGCAATCAAACACAATCGTTGAAATGCACGTTTGCAAAA
>NC_140961.1:136126927-136181927 GCF_056783735.1 Eptatretus burgeri
AGGGGGGCATGAGACAAGAGTGGTGGGAGAGGGAAGGACAAAACAGTGGGGAACAGAGACATTAGTAGATCTGTGGAAGGGAGAGGGATGGGGCAGGGAACATGGGGTACACAAGATGGATATCACAGGGACTTTTAGGAAGAAAGCAGGGAATTTGAAGGAGGTGGGTTTGGGGTGGATTAATGGGGGTAGAAAAGATCGAGGTTTTGGATGGGAGAAGATAAGAGGTGGTGGTGAACAGCTGTTTTGAAGGCCTGGAGGGAAGAATGGGATTGAAGAGAGTGTGGGAGTTTATTCCTAAGGTGGGTATTTGCTTTCTCAGAAACAAGAGACGCAATTCCGATGAAACTTGACTACAACCTTCATCACCCATGATGTACCAAAGTTTGTTCACACCATTAGGCCAAAAAAAAAAAAAAAATGTTGCATTGGCGTAACCCGCCCGACCCTAAAAATTCCGCCAACCCTAAGTTTTTTTTTGTTTTTTTGCTATCGAAAAATTTTGTCGACCCTATTTTATTGCTATTTTTGTTGTTTTGCTATCGTTTTCAAGTATCTTGTTGATTGCGATCGCGATCGCAAAAACCCGGAAGTGTTTCGGACAGAACCCGCCGACAAAAAGGGTGGTACTCGAGCCGGGGGAGATTTTGGGAGGGATTTATTAGGAAAAAATAAAAAATAAAAAAAAAAGATCCCGACCGACCTACCCTATTTTTCAGTGACCCGTTACGCCAATGCAACATTTTTTTTTTTTTGGCCTTAAGAAAATACAGATATAATCGGGGTCTAAGTGTGTCTACGGGTGGGGGGGGGAGGGGGGGTTGTCCTCCAAAATAGGTATTTGCTTTCTTCTCAGAAACTACACACATAATTCCGATTAAACTTGACTTCAACTTTATTACCCGCAATGTACCAAAAATTGCTCATGACATTAAAAAAAATAGTAATAATAAAGAAATTAAATTTTTTTAAAATATATAGATAAATAAATAAAAATTGTGGTTTAAGGGGATGTACAGGATGAAAGAGAGAGGGATAGAGAGGGGGGGGAGAGAGAGAGAGAGAGAGAGAGAGAGAGAGAGAGAGAGAGAGAGACAGAGAGAGAGAGAGAGAGAGAGAGAGAGAGAGAGAGAGACACACAGAGACACACAGAGAGACACAGAGAGACACAGAGAGACACAGAGAGACACAGAGAGACACAGAGACACAGAGAGAGAGAGAGAGAGAGAGAGAGAGAGAGAGAGAGAGAGAGAGAGAGAGAGAGAGAGAGAGAGAGAGAGAGAGAGAGAGAGAGATACAGATCAGACTTCAATTACAGTCATGCGCCACTTAACGACGGGGTTACGTTCTGAGAAATGTGTCGTTAAGGGAACATCATTTTTTTTTCGTTTTCGAACATCATACTGACACAAACCTAGACACCTTGGCTATATGGTGTAGCCTATTGCTCCTCGGATACAAACCTGTACAGCATCTTACTGTACTGAATACTGTCAGCAATTGTAACACACATCCAAGAGAGATGGAAGACACGTTAGATTTACCTTTGTGCTGTTCATGACGGCCATCGGTGTTGTTAGCAGCAGCTTACAATCTCCTCTCATCGATTATAGAAAGGTGAATAATTAGCGTTTTAATTTTATAAATACGTAATCATTGTATCGATGTTATAATTTACAAATGAAGAAACGAGCACCTGTCAATTGTGACACATGTTTTCGGAACAGTGCGATTGTTTTAACAACATAAAAAGCTTCACTAAAAACAAATTTGTGTTTTAATGTCGACTAACAACGATTTATTCGCGGAATTCTTCAATGCAAAGGTAATTTACTTGCGAGATGGTAAACGTGCAAACATTGGTTCAGTTTGAAAGCCGATTTCCTTGAATCCCGATTTAGCACGATCCTATTTTTTTCGCGATGAGATTTTATGGACCTCAACGATCGCATTATAAAAGGGCCACACTGTCGTTTATCATTATGAGGTATTATGTACTGCACAGTGTACATAATTGTACGTGTTATTTTTATACGAGGCTATATCACTCGGCGATAGGAATTTTTCAGTTACATTTTTTTTTTCATTCAGAGCTGGCAGATCCGTCGTATATGCGATCCGTCGTTGCCAGGAACGTCGTTAAGCGGCGCATGACTGTATTATTTTTAAAAATTGGGGTTGAAGTTGATGATTGTCCTCCAAAATATGCATTTCTTTTCTTCTTACAAACCACACACACAATTTCGATGAAACTTGACCACAACCCTCAGCACCTCTGATGCGCCAAAGTTTGTACACACGATTAAAAAAAATAATAATGAAAAAAGTAATCGGAGTTTAAGGGGGTATACAGGGATTGTATGTGTGTATGTGTGTATGTGTGTATGTGTGTATGTGTGTATGTGTGTATGTGTGTATGTGTGTATGTGTGTATGTGTGTATGTGTGTGTGTGTGTGTGTGTGTGTGTGTGTGTGTGTGTGTGTGTGTGTGTGTGTGTGTGTGTGTGTGTGTGTGTGTGTGTGTGTGTGTGTGTGTGTGTGTGTGTGTGTGTGTGTGTGTATGTGTATGTGCATGTGTGTGTGTGTGTGTGTGTGTGTGTGTGTGTGTGTGTGTGTGTGTGTGTGTGTGTGTGTGTGTGTGTGTGTGTGTGTGTGTGTGTGTGTGTGTGTGTGTGTGTGTGTGGGGTGGCAGTTGCCCTTTGTTACATCACAGGTGATGTTTGATATTACATACACTCACTTTGTATGAAAATCAAAATGGCCATGAAAAACCTGAAGGGCCACCTGTCTATAAAGGACACTTTTTTTTTCCTTTCCTTGCGGTGGCCGTTATATGCAGGTTTCACTGCGCTTATTAAAATAGAATAGTCACTCAACCCCCTCCCCCCCCCAGGACAAACCCCTCAGAACTTCGACCCTGAGACTTTTTTTAATGCCGTGTACATCATGTTAACAAACTTTAGTACATCATGGGTGATGCAGCTTGTGGTCGAATTTCATTGAAATCATGTGTAATTTCCTATTTTTTTTCCTTGAGCAAATACCTAATTTTTTTGGGGGGGGGTGGGGCTTAAACCCCTCTGCAGACCCTCCTCGACCCTGAATATTTTTCAATGATGTGAACAAACTTTGATACGTCACGGGTGATGAAAGTTGTCAAGTTTCATCGAAACTGTGTGTGTAGTCTCGGAGAAGAGAGCAAATACCTATTTTTGTGTGGTTAAACCCCCATGCCCCCCCCCACCGGTAGACCCTCTCAATGAGTGCAGATTTTGATGCAGTCAATACACTTTGATACATCATGGGTGATGAAGGTTGTGGTCGAGTTTCATCGAAATTGTGTGTGGAGTTTTGGAGAAGAAAAAAAATACATGTTTTGGAGGATCAAACCCCTCCCATCGACCCAACTAAGTGAGTGTATATTTTGATGCGGTCAACACACCTTCGTTAGACATCAGATATGAAGCTTGTGGCCATGTTTCATCAAAATCGTGCGTTGGATTCTAGCGATAATGACTGAAGTGTTTACGGAATGACTGATTAACTAACTCAACTACGGACACTGCTCAACCACATAAGCTCACCAGACTAAGTTCAGGTGAGCTAATAATTAAAAAAAAAATTTTTTTTTTTAACTGCATCCATCATCATACACAGTAAACCATCAAAAATCGCGGGTTTCGACCAATTGTGGAAACCTATTGTGTTCCGATTCTATTTTCGCGGTTTTTGACACAAGATGAGTCATCGTTTGCATCCTTTGTGTATACGATATTCTCCCATTATGAGCCTTGTGGTGTTTCTCTCATGCACCATTTTTAATGTGCCCAAATTGTAAAGTGATGGACAAAGTTAGTTGTGCCAAAAAGCAGAGAAAGGTTATGACATTGAGTGAAAAGATTGAGTTGTTCGATCGGTTGGCTCGACGTGAAAATGCGGAATCTTTGGGCCGCCATTACTGGGTCGATGATTGAAGGTAGAACTTTCCCCATTGTTCTCTTCGTCATTCCAAAACCTTCATTTTCCTTCAAACCTCATCTCAAACCTTCGTTTCCCAATACCTATACTCGAACCGCCATTCCCAAACCATAAATTACCGACAGCTGTTCTCAAACACCCATTCCAAACATTTATTTTCTGACACCTGTACTCGAACCATCATTCGAAAACCCATAATTTCTGACACCCAGACTCGAACCCCCTTTCTAATGCTTCATTTTATTAAAAATGCATTCTCAACTGCACCTCATGAAATTAATCCAGGCGCAGGGATTTATGCCGGAGCAGGTTTTTAACACCGAGGAGACGCGACTATTCTGGAAGACGATGCCATACATCGCACCTTCCTCTACATGCAGCAAAGATCAGGGTTCAAGGTAAAGACCGTGTTAAAGACAGTGTTAAAGACCGTGTTACCCTTTTCTATTGTGGCAATGCTACAGGCAACTTCGTCATAATGGTAATGCTGCTTTTCCAGTCGTTGTCGTTGAATTGCCTTCCTTGCTCACCCTTCCCCCACTCGCTGCTCCACCCTCCCCTCTCTAGACAGCATCATCCCCAGAAAATCTTGCGTTTTCTTCATCAAGAAACATCAAGAAAATCTTGTGTTTTCTATTTATGGCAAAGTACAGTGTGAGCACATAATGTTCTTACCCTCACCCACCTCGCTGTTTTGTAATCAGTTTAAAAGGTAAAAGTCTTGCGTTTTTGTTGAATTACCTCTGCCACCGAAGGTGAATGAGGTTATGTTTTCACCCCTTTCTGTCTGTTTGTGTACAGGATATCTCAAAAAGTTGTGGATGGGTTCGGTGTGTGACAAGGACAAAATGGTGAGATTTTGGTTAGGATCTGGATCCGGATCCAACAACTAGAATTAAGTGATTCTTCACCATTGAGAGATAGGGCCAAGAGCAATATATAACACGATATCTCAAAAAGTTGTGGACAGATTCGGACGAAACTTGATGGACAGGTTGGGTATGTCGCAAGGATAAATTGGTTTGATTTTGGTGGAGATCCAAATCCAGATACAAGAATTATTACGTTTTTTAAGTGATTCTTCACCATTAAGAGATAGGGCTAAAAACTATCTAGTACTGTATAGCATGATATTTCAAAAATGTATTGGGCCCGACATGTTCTCGTGGATCAGGCATTACGTGGTGGTGGTATGCACTCTACGAAGTGCACTTCTAGTTCACACTGCATTTATTGTATTTACATGTTCATTTCAATGTTAACATGCTATATATATATATATATATATATATATATATATATATATATATATATATATATATATATATATATATATATATATATATATATAAAAAATGTTTTACATGTTCATTTCAATTGTAATGCGTATATTTCTGGCTGCCATCGATTTTCCTCTATTTCCTCGAAGCCCAGGAACCGAACTCCTGCTTTCCCATTGGCCCTTGGTTTCCACAATCATGGTTTTAACTATCAAAGCATTTTCCAGGAACCTAAACCCCCACAATATTTGAGGGTCTACTGCACATCAAAATGCAAATTATTCAATTATATACATCATCCTCCTCTTCCTTCTTCTTCTTCTTCTTTAAAAGCCACAATTATTCCCATGTTATTGTGGGGTTGGTTGGGGGGAAGCTTGACCCAAGTTTTTCATCAACTAACTGGCCAGGCCTGACATTCGACGAAGATTATGGCAGGAATTTGAAATTTGGCCAGGGTGCCGGCGAAAGCTCGCCTACCCTTCGCGATGGACACCATGGTATCATTCACGTCCACCAACTAATGCCGGAACACAGCCTGTCCAGTTTAACACCCATCATCCATTCGAGGGACAGCACACACATTAATGAATCGCCCTGCTTGTGACACGACACACTGGAATGACAGTTTATAGCTGGGCCGAGATTCAAACCCAGGATAGACAGCTTAGAGGCGAGAGTGCAGACCTCGAGGCCATCCTGCCAGCCCCAACCATCTCAATCCAACAGTATTTATTTAATGTAACATTATTTATTCAATTATTCAATGACATAATTAGATGTGGGACTTCATTTAGTTTAGCAATTATTTTTATCTCACATTTACCCAATTATTTAAATTAATTACACATTAAATATTTAATTATTTAGCAGTCATATACTATTCTAAGGCCATTCTCTGTATGTATTTTTACCCTGCACACACGAAGCAAAAAGCGGGGTTAAGCAATCTATATGTAACCTCCATCAATCCATCAGTCTGTCTGTTTGGGGGCTTCTCAGTTCAGGGAGTGGCTTCCTCCATTCAGGGCAGGACTTGAACATCAAATCACAGCCATTTTGTTTGCTCTGTTGTGCCTCTTTTGTTCGGCTCACACTTTCCTACTCCCTCACAGCTTTATCCTAACTCTAATTCTATATCTTATTTAATTTTTGCAGTCGCTAAGATGGTGCAAGTTTCGGATGCAAAAAAAATAAAAATAAAAATAAAAATAAAAAAAAACAGGACGAAAATTCTCGTTTTTCGACAAAAATGCATTTTAAGTGAAATCAAGGCCTGTAATATAAATTCCATTCAGACTTTCTCACAACTTTATCCTAACTCTAATTTGATATCCGATTTCACTTTTCATGTCCGTTAAGATGGTTTAAGACATCGTTGCAAAAAAACGGGAAGAAAATTGGACAAAAATTAGCGTTTTTAGACAAAAATGTATTTCAAATGAAATTAAGGTCAGGTCAGGTATGGGAGCATGTGCCAGAACAGCACGTCGCTGCGTCCACTTTCCACCGGTACTCCAGGGTCCTCCGTCTGGCCTTCCCCCAGGCAGATGCCAGGCCCATCCCCATCTCCTTGAGATGCTGTTCAACCTGCTGGAACCACAAGGCACGTGGTCAGCCCATTGGCCTCCTCCACTCACGAGACTCCCTGGCTGAGAGGATCTGGTGAGCAGGATCAGCGTCAGGAAAACGAGCCACATGTCCATGCAGCCGCAACTGACGCTCACGGACCATGCAGGTAACAAATCTCATCTGAGTCTCTCTCAGCAACTGCTCGTTGGACACAAAATCTGACCAGCAATAGCCAAGGATTCTCCGAAGAGACCTGGTACCAAAGGAATCAAGTCTCCGTCTCAGATCCTTGGTCAGAGTCCAAGTCTCGCATCCATAGAGCAAGACTGGAAGCACCAAGGACCTGAAGACTCCTACTTTCGTCTTCCCGCACAGGTACCGCAGTGCCACACCCCATGATCCAGTGAATCCATGACTCCCCAGGCCCGACCCAGACGTCTATTGACCTCTGACTGACAGCCAGCAGAGACATGAATATCACTGCCAAGGTAAGTGAATCTCTCCACAACCTCAACATCCTCACCACAAACAGACACAGACAGGACAGCAGCATCCAAGATGTCATTGAAAGCCTGGATCTTAGTTTTGACCCAAGAAACCTGTAATCCCAGCGGCTCCGACTCCTCATTCAGCACCTCGAGGGCCCCCAAAAGGATATCTAAAGTCTCCGCAAAGATGACTGCATCATCTGCGAAATCAAGGTCTGAGATCTTGACATTCCCAAACGATGCACCGCAGCTTGATCTTTCCGACATCCTCCCTAAAATCCAGTCCATACAAGTGCTGAAAAATGTGGGGGCCAGTACACACCCCTGACAAACTCCAGTAACAACTGGAAATAAGTCAGAGATGGTACCACCACACTTCACAGCACTCTCAGTACCAGAGTAGAGTTCAGACATCAGATCGATCAGTTTTGGTGGCACCCCACGAAGACCAAGAATCCTCCAGAAGGCATCCCGATTCACGGAATCGAACGCTTTACAGAGATCAACATAGGCTGCAAGCAGCCCCTGCCGAAATTCTCGTCTGCATTGGGTGAGGACACGAAGAGCAAGGATACGGTCAATCGTTGACCTCTTTGGTGTAAAGCCTGACTGCTCTGGACGCTGGTGCTCAAGCAGATGGTGGCGAACCCTATCAAGAATTATCCGAGCAAAGACCTTCCCCGGCACTGAGAGCAGCGTCACCCCTCGGTAGTTGTTGCAGTCTTGGCGATCACCGTTCCCTTTCAAGAGAGGGACAACAAGGCCCCTCTTCCAATCGGTTGGGATGATGCCTGTGTTCCAGGCAGAGCAGAAAACTGCATGCAACGACACGAGTGCAGCATTTCCACCAGCCTTGAGAAGTTCAGCATGGATGCCACAGATCCCTGGAGCTTTACCCCGTTTCAACCGGTTCACCGCAGCCCGTGTTTCCACAAGTGAAGGTGGACCACAGTTGATTGGAGGGTCAGCAACAGGGATTGTAACACCCTTGACGTCCAACTCGACAGCTGGTGGATCAGCCTGGTACAACAGCTCAAAGTAACCGGCCCAGCGGGCCTTCACTTCAGACTCCTCTGTCAAGAGCGTACCACTCTCTGCTCTAACTGCAGTGCTCCGAGGGATGGGCTTGGATGAACACAATGCGCGAATTCCCCTGTAAGCGGGACGAGAATCACCTG
The DNA here is from genome assembly GCF_056783735.1 of Eptatretus burgeri. NCBI lineage: Eukaryota > Metazoa > Chordata > Myxini > Myxiniformes > Myxinidae > Eptatretus > Eptatretus burgeri. Next base: position 136,135,424 of record NC_140961.1, read on the forward strand.
TCCACAGGTGATGCTCTACCCCTCACAGATTCCTCGCACATAGGCCTCCTTGTCCACCCTTAGTGCACATACAGTTTTACGCCTCAGCTCCCTGAACAGTTCAGCTCTGCCATTCAGCCTGGCCCTGCGACTCTGGTCAATGGTATCCAGTGTCCCTTGAGAGACAAAATTCTTCTTTGCCCTGCGGTGAGTTCCAAGACATCCACCGGCAACATCAAGGACGGTGGTCTTGAAGGTACTCCATAACTCTTCAGGACCCCCCAAAGCACCCAGATACACCAAATGTCCACTCCACTAACCCTAACAGCTGTGTAGGCATGGCCAATGGGGAAGTGATCCTGAGCTGCGTTCCCCATTACGGGTTACAACGTACGGACTTCCGGATAGTGATGACTTACTGTATTCTAATAATTTCTCGATTTCTTATGCGCATTTATAGATAAACACAATACCCCAATCCAGTCGTCGTTTACGAGAGCGAAGGAACGGCCTGTGTGGTTGTTTGAAAGTTTGTTTTTTTTTTTGCACGTACAGCCACGCACGTACGGGCACGGGAGAGCGAAGGAACGGCCTGTGTGGTTTTTGTTTCTGGCACGTGGTTTGAAAGTTTTTTTTTTTCCATGTACGGCCACGCACGTATGGCCACACACGTACGGCCACGTACGAGTAACTATAATTCACCATCTTATGAAATTTTTTTTGTAGTCTCCAAGATGGTTTAAATTTCGGTTTCAGCAAAAGGTGAGAAAAATCGGATGTATATTGGCATTTTGACAAAAATGCATTCTCATCGCCGTTTTGAGGGTTCCCTGCTGGGGAATTAGTTATAATACAGTAATAGTTTTGAATGCATCTGGTCAGACATGATACGGTGAGGGGGGAGAGAGGAGGGAGGGGGAGAGAGAGGAGGGAGGGGGAGAGAGAGGAGGGAGGGGGAGAGAGAGGAGGGAGGGGGAGAGAGAGGAGGGAGGGGGGAGAGAGAGGAGGGAGGGGGAGAGAGAGGAGGGAGGGGGGAGAGAGAGGAGGGAGGGGGAGAGAGAGGAGGGAGGGGGAGAGAGAGAGGAGGGAGGGGGAGAGAGAGAGGAGGGAGGGGGGAGAGAGAGAGAGGAGGGAGGGGGAGAGAGAGAGAGGAGGGAGGGGGGAGAGAGAGGAGGGAGGGGGAGAGAGAGGAGGGAGGGGGAGAGAGAGGAGGGAGGGGGGAGAGAGAGGAGGGAGGGGGAGAGAGAGAGGAGGGAGGGGGGAGAGAGAGGAGGGAGGGGGAGAGAGAGGAGGGAGGGGGAGAGAGAGAGGAGGGAGGGGGAGAGAGGAGGGAGGGGGAGAGAGAGGAGGGAGGGGGGAGAGAGAGGAGGGAGGGGGAGAGAGGAGGGAGGGGGGAGAGAGGAGGGAGGGGGGAGAGAGAGGAGGGAGGGGGAGAGAGGAGGGAGGGGGAGAGAGGAGGGAGGGGGAGAGAGGAGGGAGGGGGAGAGAGGAGGGAGGGGGAGAGAGTAAGGGGGGATGGTTGGGGGAGAGTGAGAGGTGAGAGAAGGGTAGGGGAGTAGAAGAGGAAGGGTAGGGTTCCCTGTAAGGGAAAACTGAAGTTCGGGATCGAACTGAAGACTAATATTTTTTCATGTTCCCGGGGTATATATAAATAGTTAATTTCAGGCGAGTTCATTATTTTCCAACCATATAATTAAGCAATACTTGTAAAAACTTTGTACGTAATAAATTGAATATGTGGACTAACGATGGATTGCAATATTTATGAATGTTTGGTTTTAAGGAATTTTTAATTTGTGAAGTGAAGTGCATTCAATGTTAATCAGTGAAGGCAGGTTCTCTCCCCCTCTCAAGTGAAGTCAATCCTCCCAAGTCAATCCTCCCAAGTCAATCAAGTAAAGGCAAAAGTAAGTCACTCTCCACCCTCTCCCACCCCTCACCCCCTCCTCTTCCCTGTAAATGATCCAAATGGCATACCATGGGTTTTTCATGGGTGTCCCACTAGTTGGTTCATGTCCGTCTGTCTGTCATCAGTTTATGATTGAGGAAGAGCTAATTTAAATTGAATGTTATATTTTTAACATGAAAATGAAGACAAGTCTCGAGTTTTATCATACCTTGGCTCAGAACCGTACATGCGCAGAAAGGAGTGAGATAATAGTTTTACTCTGTCTGCCTGGCAGTCAAACAAAATTGAAAAATAGCACAGCAAAGCGGTGACGCAAACCAATTTCAAGATGGTGGCCATATTGAAAATCGCAGCACGCCCATTTCGAAAGGAACCTTCCTCTACTCAACCCCAACACACCCAGCAAAAATGGATTTAATCGGACAAGGAGTTCACCTCGAAGTTGACGGAAACCAATTTCAAGATGGCTGCCGTGGCGGCCACAGTGAAAATCGCAGCATGCCCATTTTGGAAAGGAACCTTCCTCTACTCAACCCCATTATACCTCGCCAGAATAAAATCAATGTGTGAAGCCGTTCTCAAGTTATTGTCCGGAAACCAAATTCAAGATGGCTGTTCTAGCCACCATATTGGATATCGGATTACGCTGAATATCGACAGGAACCTTCCTCGAAACACCCCCATTATATCACACAAAAATGAAATCAATAAATCAAGCCGTTCAAGTTATTGTCCGGAAACCAAATTCAAGATGGCTGCCCTAGCCGCCATATTGAATATCGGATTGTGCTGTATATCGAAAGGAACCTTCCTTTAACCACCCCCATTATACCCCCCATGAAAATAAAATCAATCTGTCAAGCCGTTCTCAAGTTATTGTCCGGAAATCAAATTCAAGATGGCTGCCCTAGCCGCCATATTGGATATCGCATCGCACTGATTATTGAAAGGAACCTTCCTGTACCCAGCCCCAACACACACTGCAAAAATGGATTTAATCAGACAAGGCGTTCTCCTCGAAATCGACGGAAACCAATTTCAAGATGGCTGCCATGGAGGCCACATTAAAAATCTGAGCGTGCCCATTTTTGAAAGGAACCTTCCTCTACTCAACCCCAACATACCCTTCAACCCAATATCACCTTCATAATACTTCCAAGAACCTCCAGTTTCGCAGGGATGTGTTCAGTTACCAAATTTATTGTCAAGCACTTAGTAAGTGGCTAAAGCACTCAAGCAAGCACTCCATTCAACCCCGTTGATAAGAAACGGTTGGTTTGGCAAGCGCTAAGTCGAAAAGTTGGACCATCTCACTACAAGCAGTCAAGACCTATCCAATGGAGGAGTCATGATATCATATCGAACATCACTACTTCAAGAAAGCACAGATATCTCACGCTCTCCTCTACTCGAAGTTAAGGCTATTACAGTAAAGACACGTTCTAATCTAAGGATGTGTTGTAGCTGTCCACTGCAGTCCACAGATTTCAATGACTCTTCTTGTCAGATTTTGATGATTACCTCAAGAATTCCATATCAAACAATCACAACTGTAATCCGAGGTGACTTCAATGATGATATGCTATTAGCCACTATCCAATCAAAATTGCTCAGGTTCATGTCCTCAAAAGGATTCTCACAACTTGTGAAAGTGCCCACTACAGACTCAGGTTCTCTGCTGGATCACATCTACTACAACAGCTCAAGCACCAACACCTTTGTTGATGTTGTGTATGTCTACCACTCAGATCATGATGTCACCATTGCATCTCTACTTGTATAAGCTACCTTGCTCAGGTGCAGTCATTCGTTGATCTTTTTATTAGTCTCGCCCCGAAGGCATTGCGAGACTATTGCAACCTGTATACGTGTGGTGTGTGTGTGTGTGTGTGTGTGTGTGTGTGTGTGTGTGTGTGTGTGTGTGTGTGTGTGTGTGTGTGTGTGTGTGTGTGTGTGTGTGTGTGTGTGTGTGTGTGTGTGTGTGTGTGTGTGTGTGTGTGTGTGTGTGTGTGTGTGTGTGTGTGTGTGTGTGCGCACACAAGTCTTCATTTTTTCGCTTATAATTTTATTTATTTTTTTGATTATTTTGTGGAGTGTGGTGAGCTGTGTCCTGGTTATAAGTCCAACCCCTCCTCAGCGTGGAAACCAGGTGAATGGTGGTACATCATCACCTGATGGCTAACGGGGCCATGGTATCATACTCAAGGATTATAATTAACCCAGGCACAAGGGTGCCAGCTGATGACATCTGAATGTTCCCTTGAGTGCTCTCTCCAGAGAACTTGCAGCATTTCCAGATAAAGATGAATAAAGTCTCCAGATTTCTAGTTGTCTCCACAGAGAACAAAGTAAAGCAGGACAAGGGCTGAGGGAACTGTATAGACCATAACACCCCGAGGGAAGCACCCCTTTAACTCTTTAGCTTTGCTCCCTCTGGTTAGGGTGGAGTGACTAAATTAGGCAGAGAATGACGGGTATGTGTATGGTTGTACTGTTGTTGTTTTTACCCCACCCACGTGAAGGGAAAAGCTCGATCTGTTTCCAAACTTCAGTTTATGATCGAGGAACAACCATTTCAATTCAATGTGAAATTTTGAACATGAATCAGAAAACAAATCTGTACTTTAGCAATACTTTAGCTCTGAATTTGTCCCGATCACGCATGCAGAGGAGTGAGATAAATTTTTAACTGTATGCCTACCTGGCAGTCAAAGAAAATTGAAAATCATTCCAAAAAGGAAACTTACTGTTTTGAAAGACGTCATAAAAGGATACAAACAACAGACTGTAAGAACTTATGTAACGCGTTAACCCTTAATAGGTAACGTTCATCCCACAGTAAAATCTGGGCAACCTGAGGTTTTTGAGATCCCTCGAAGGAAGATTTTTTTTTCAGGAAAAAAAATTCTCAGCATTTTATTGCAATAACATTATGTACATATCAAATTGAAACCCTATGAACTATTTTAAGACTAAAAATAGATTCATCTACTATGAATAACTGTTTTTATTATTTTTTAGAAAAAAAATGTTTTTACCGAAAAAAAACAAATTAGAAAATATTTGTTGAGCTTGGGGTCCTCAAAATCCCAGGTTACCTTTTATGGGTTAAATAAGATGGTGTAAAAGATGACTTCCAAAAAAAATAAAGTTTTCTAGAACCTTTAAAATCTTGGTTTTTTCAATATACATTAATTATATACATACTTCGACACTGTTGACCACAAATAACCTTTTTGGCACTTTCAAAGCCCTTCCATTTAGCAATACTTGGACAAAATATTATAGCATTTTACGTCACCATGACCAATCAAATTATCTGCTCGGAAACCCCACCCACGTCCTCGTTTCTCAAAAACCGCACCAGTGTGGGGTGATACGTTCTTTGAACTCTACTCATCTCCACCACCAAAAGTGGACGGAGGTTATGTTTTCACAACTGTCTGTCTGTCTGTTTGTGAACAAGATATCTCAAAAAGTTGTGGATGAATTTGGATGAAATTTGCTGGACAGTTTGGGTGTGTGACAAAGATGAAATGATTACATTTTGATGAAGATCCGGATCTGGCTACTAGAATGTTTTAGGTGATTCTTCACCGTTGAGAGGATAGGGCCAAAAATTATATGCAGCATATCTCAAAACGTTGTGGACTGATTCGGACGAAAATTGGTGGACAGGTTAGGTGTGTGAAAAGGAAGAATTCATTCGATTTTGGTGACGATCCGGATCCGGACCCGGACCCGATAATTTTTTAAGTGATTCTTCACCATTAAGTGATGGGGCTAAAAACGATATACAACAAGATATTTCAAAAAGTTGTGGATAGATTTGGATGAAACAAGGTGGAATTGTTTGGTTAGGTGACAAGAACAAGCCAATTCGATTGTGGCTCTTGTCCGGATCCAGATCCGGCGTATCGGTGGGATCCAAAACATAAACTGTTCAGCTGGCGGAGGGAGGTATGTGCTCTACCAAGTGCCATTCTCATTGAATATGTGCTGAGAAATGTTTTGCAAAAATAAATCAATTGTGGACGATCCAAAGTCCCAACCCTGAAAACTAAGTAAATAAAGATGGATGGATTCATACAAACGCAATTTCAGAATATGTTTTCAGTCTACTTTCACCTTTTCAAAGCAGTAGAGTTGAAAGATTAAAGAGTAAAAGCTGCAACTTACATATAGTGGTGAAGTAAGACAATTAAAACCTTCAGCAATCGTGGCGTCGACTGAACGCGGACTCTCGCTGCAAGTGGCAGCAGAATCAGCTTCATGCTTTATTCTGCAAAGTCAAACAGTAAAGGGAGGGAACAAAGCACAAGATGGAAGAGACAAAGTTGCAATAAAACATTTTTTTTTCAAAAGCACAATTACAATATGCTATACTTTAGATCAAGAGTTCTTGGTCAAATCATACCTGACAGTTAAAGCCATCTCAACTTCTCTCTCATAGCTGGGGCTGTTTAAAACCCTCTGAAAGACTTGCATGGGATCCAAATTTCTGCCCTCCCACAGTTTCGCCCCTAATCGGTCCAGTACGACCATGAGGCACTGCAGCGCTGGCCAGAAAGGGTTCAACGACTCATCTACAAAGTGAGAGGAGTACAAGACAATCATGAAGACAAGAATTTGTTTCTGTAGCTAAAAGTTTTGTTGTTGTTGGTTTATTTTTACATTGTCGAAGCTCTTTTAAGAGCTAACATGCAGAACGTATAGCAAAAGGAGCAGGAGACAAGCACAAAACAGTAGGGAGCAGACATTGGGAGATCTGTGGAAGGGAGAGGGATGGGGTGGGGTACACGGGGTAAACAAGATGGACACTGCAGTACAGGGACTTTCAGGAAGAATGCAGGGAATTTGAAGACAGTGGGTATAGGGTGGATTAACAGGGGTATGAAATATTATGGTTTTGGATGGGGGAAGCTATGAGGTGGCAGTGAACAGCTGTTTTGAAGACCTGGAGCAGTAGTGGAGGGAAGAATGGGATTGATAGTGTGGAAGTTTGTTTCAGAGGTGGGGAAAAAAGAGGAATAAAAAAGTGAAGGTGAGCAGGAATTCTTGATTTTGGTAGTTTCACAAGATGGGGTTACCGGCGGACCTTGAGCGCCCTGCTGAAATTTGGGGGGGGGACAGATCACAGACAGAGCAGGGGGTGGGAGGGAGGGGAGAGGCCGGAGAGGAGACGGTAGAAGACAGAAAGACCACCGACCTGCCTGTGGACTCAAAAGAGCAATCAGAGATTGCAGACCCTCGCCAGGACTTATTTTGTGTGGTGTTTGTGTACTGGTGTGTTATGTAATTAAGAGACATAACTAGAACTGCCACTTTGTAACTGCTGGCAGTGATGACTGGGTACCAAGAAGTCCTGCTTTGAACGGATACCTGACGCTGACCTATGACATTTATTATTATTCAATTGAATTTATAATGGGTTTAAATTAATTCATTTCAAACCAAATAGGTACCAGTCCTGCATTGGAGTAATCAGAAGGAACCCAAACAAGCAAAAAGCAAAGATGAAGTCATCAGAAGGAACCTGGATAAGATTTGGGTTTCAGCTACTGCTCATTATACCCTCAAACCCATTTGAGCCTGACAAAAAAATATATATATATTTTTTAAATCAGAAAAAAAATATATATAAAAGAACCCAGATCAAAAACATTTAAATAATTTTGGCTGCCACACTATGCATCCAATCAGGTTGAAATTTAAATTTTATATTACCCATCACGACTAGATCACGATTGTGAAGTTTCACATCAATTGATTAAGCAGTTCAAGAGAAATTTTTTTTTTTGAGATTTTCGCTCAATCCAATATGACTGGCTGCCAGACCATGTGACATCAATTATTTGTGAATATCCTGGTATCTCCAAAGCTGAGGGAACATTTGTGTGACGTTTCCCCTCAATCTCTTCAGCCATTCTGGCTAGAGAAGAAGATTTTTATGGGTTTTCGGGTAAATCCAAAATGGCTGGCAAACCAAATGACCTATGATGTCATATGTGTGAATCTTTTGTTCCTCATGGTTAGGCGGTCATACGTGTAAAGTTTCGCCTCAATTTGTTCAGCTACTTCAGAGAACATTTTTAAAGGTCTTTAAAATAAAAAAATGGCTCCCAAATCATGTGACCGATGTCATCATTAATTATTTTTCTGTAGACCATTTTATTCCTAGATGGCCCTCAAAATTTTTCATACTGATCACATGTGGTGTTCTACCAATGCAATTACTAAGTCATAACGAAGGCACCTGTGACACCATTAAAAATAATAATAATAATAAAAATAATAATAATAATAATGCATTCCCCATGAGTCATACGTGCCATGTGCCAAGTTTCAATTTTTTATTGGTGCGGTTTAAGAGACAGAGGTCCAAAGTTTTTCTGTTTTTCCAACATGGCTGCCACACCTCGTGACTTTTGACATCATAATTATCATTAAAACATTCTACATGAGTAGTCGCTCCAATGGTGAAAATTTGGTCTCAATCTGACAAGCAGTTGTGGTGAGGGCAAACATACTGTACGAACTTCCTGATACATCTTGACAACATACGTTCCACTGTTTCAGGCGTAGCAAAGTCCATCAGAGCTTTTTAAATCATGTTGTCCATGTATTAAAGATTGTAAACACCTTTCTTAGATTTGTTCATTGTTGTATCACAGCTCAGTACATCTACTCGATGATCGGGTTTTATTGGGGAGTTTTGCAGGAAATAATTGAAGAAATTTATTTAATTACAAAATGATTTGCACAGCCGAGGGATCCATTGTATACTATATAGCCTCCAGGTAATGAGTTAATGGGGTAATTAATTTGGGTCATTGTACTGAGACAACCGAGTTAATCGGGTAATTACCCTTCCTGACGTGGTGGTGGTGGTGGTGGTGGTGGTGGTGGTGGTGGTGGTGGTGGTGGTGGTTGGGAGGGGGGGGTGAGGGGAGATGATTTTGGATGTGGAATGAACAGGGGGAGTGAAGGAGATGGGGTGAAGTAGGGGTTGGGGAGGTGGAAGGACACGAGAGGGGTTTGAGATGGAGAAATGAATGTGTGGATTCAGGTGAGGGAAGTCTCCCATGGGAATTACGGGGTTTGAAAAGCAAAAAGGGCAAGATCGTGAGGACTGAGGAGTTCATGAGTTACTTTTTGGAAGTTCAACGGCGAGGGACCGGCGATGGATGGGTATCTGGAATTAAAGAAGGGTTGAAAGATGGATTGACAGACAGAGGACAAAGGGATTCAAGAGGGATCAAAACATGGAATGTTCCACTGAAAGACAAAAGTTGGAAAGTCAAGATTCGGGAGACCGGGGACATTACTCGGGGAATGAAACAGGCTAAACTCAACGCCATTTTCCTCCCCCATCCTTCTATTCCAAACAAAGGGCGTGAACTGGAAGTCTATTTTACATACAAATTGAAAATGCATATTATTCTGGGAACGGAACTAGTTCTTTTGTCAGGTTAGGCCAGATTAGATCTGTGACTTGCTACAGGTACCATGTAAACCTGTACTAACCTGTTTCATGGTTGGGTTTTCGGCGACTAAACAGTCTCCCACATCAGGTTTCCTGGTATGGATATGGACACCAGCAGGATTAAAAACAAAATCTGCCAAAGAGCAGAGGAGCTCCTTGTGAGCCAAAGGCCATCCTTCTGCAGTTGGCTTACTTTGTTTTTTTTCCGGAGGTTGGTGGCAGAATTTGCACTCCGGCCACCGTAAAACACAAGAAAAACGCAAAGAAAACTAAACATCCACTCCGTGGGAGTACCTCCTGTGCAGCAGCCCTCCGCAGGGCAGCTCACTGTCTGGTGGGATTGGAGCAAAGCCTTCGGGACCCCCACTTTTTGATAGGAGGAAAACCACGAGGTAACCTTCGCGGGTCAGATTGAGGTAGTGTATATCGGGGTGGTGATGAGATGTCATCCACCAGACAGCGGTCTCCTTGGGTTAACCTGGGGCGGTCCCTTCAGGTAGGTGCATGGAATGTCCTATCCCTAAAAGAGGATGATCACCTGTGTCTGTTATCATTTGAGATCAAGCGTTTGGACATCGGTATTGCAGCACTCTCTGAGATTCAGAGACCGGATTGCGGTGAGATCATGGTGACCATGGTTACACAGATTATTATTGATCTGGTCGCTCTGATGGTTACCATGCCCGAGGAGTTGCTGTAGCTGTGTCTAATATGCCCACTCAAATGATAATTGAGGCAACACCGGTCAACGAGCATAAGACACGAAGGATTCATCACTCCTTGGGTGTCGTTTCCCTGGTCTCTGTATATACTCCAACTGAGGCGTGTCTCACCGTGAAGGGCGCATTCTATGCCATGCTCAAGTCTGTTGTTGATCAGTGCCCCGAGCGAGATGCTCTTCTAGTCTGGGAATTTCAATGTATCGACTGGCACTGATAGGGATGGTTATGAGACGTGTGTTGGTCCCCATGGGTCTGGACCTGTGAAGCAGAATAGCACCAAGTTCCTTGACTTTGCAAGAAGTTATGGACTTAGGTTAGCTTGTTCATGGTTTCAGCACCCACAGGCTCATCGCTGGACTTGGTATTCCAATGCTGGTGGTGTGGCAAAGGAGATTGACCATGTACTTGTTGGTTGCTGGAGGATAATCAAGAACTGCAGCGTCTTCCAGAGTGCTGAGCTCCTCAATATCTACCACAGGCTTGTGGTAGCATATTCTATCTGGAAGAATGGTACTATACCAAGGTACTTCAGGTATTTCAGCTAAAATCTGGAAGAATGGTACCATCCCAGCCTAGACTGGATGTTGACAACCTCAAAGATGAGAGGGTAGCTCAGGAGTTTGTGAACAGGCTGAGTGGGGATTTGGGGGGGGGGGGGTCTGGGTGCTTTGGGGAAACCTGAAAATTGTAGTGCCTTCAAGACTACCATCCCTGATGTTGCCGGTGGATGTCTTGGAACTCACCATCGGGTGAAGAAGAACTTTGTGTCTCAAGGGACACTATATACCATTGACCAGAGTCGGAGCCAGGCTGAGCTGTGCAGGAAGTTGAGGTGTAAAACTGTACATGCACCGAGGACAGACAATCAAGGTGAATGTGCGAGGAATCTGTGAAGGGGTAGAGCATCACCTGTGATCAAGTGATTCTCGTCCTGCTTAGAGAGGAATTCTCACATTGCGTTCCTCCAAGCCCGTCCCTCGGTGTACTGCAGTTAGAGTGGAGGGTGGTGAGCTCCTCACAGAGGTGTCAGATGAGAAGGCGCACTGGACCGGTTACTTTGAGCAACTGTACCAGGATGATCCACCAGCTGTTGAGTTAGATATCAGGGGTGTCACTGTCCCCTTATTGCTGATCCTCCAATCAACTGTGATGCATCGATTGTGGAAACACAGACTGCAGTGAACCGGTTGAAATGGGGTAAAGCTCCTGATATCTGTGGCATCCGTGTTGAACTTCATAGCTGATGGAAATGCTGTACTCACATAGTTGCATGCAGTTGTGTGCTCTGACTGGAGAACAGGCATCATCCCAACTGACTGAGACAGGGGCCTTGTTGTCCCTCTCTGGAAAGGGAAGGGTGATCGACAGGACTGCAACAACTACCGAGGGGCAATGCTTCTCTCAGTGCCGGGAAAGGTCTTTGCTCGGATAATTCTTGATATGGTTCGCCACAATCTGCTTGAGCACCAGCGCCCAGAGCAATCAGGCTTTACACCAAAGAGGTCAATGATTGACCGTATCCTTGCCCTTCGGGTCCTCACCGAACACAGGTAAGAGTTTCAGCAGGGGCTGCTTGCAGCCTATGTTGATCTCTGCAAAGCATTTGATTAAGGGAATCAGGATACCCTCTGGAGGATTCTTTGTCTTCGTGGGGTGCCACCAAAACTGATCAATCTGATGTCTGAACTATACTCTGGTACTGAGAGTGCTGTGAGATGTGGTGATACCATCTCTGACTTATTTTCAGTAGTTACAGCAGTCTGTCAGGCGTGTGTACTGGCCCCCACACCTTTCAGCGCTTGTTTGGACTAGATTCTGGGAAGGACGTCGGAGAGATCAAGCTGCGGTGCATCATTTGGGAATGTCAAGATCTCTGACCTTGATGTCGCAGAAGATGCAGTCATCTTTGCGGAGACTCTGGATATCCTTTTGGGGTCTCTCGATGTGCTGAATGAGGAGTAAGAGCCGCTGGGATTATGGGTTTCCTGGGTCAAAACTGAGATGCAGGCTTTCAATGACATCTTGAGTGCTGCTGTCTTGGCTGTACCTGTTTATGGTGAGGATGTTGAGGTCACAGAGAGATTCACTTACCTTGGTAGTGATATTCACGTCTCTCCTGGCTGTGAGCCAGAGTTCAATAGACGTCTGGGTCGGGCCTGGGAGTCATGGATTCACTGGATCATGGGGTGTGGCGCTATCGGTACCTGTCCAGGAGGACGAAAGTCTGAGTCTTCAGGTCCTTGTGCACTGCCCTAACAGATGTGAGACTTGGACTCTGACTCAGGATCTGAGATGGTGACTTAATTCCTTTGGTACCAGGTCTCTTCGGAGAATTCTTGGCTATCGCTGGTTGGATCTTGTGTTCAACGAGCAGTTGCTAAGAGAGACCATCTATCCAGTGATAAGAGAGACCATCTATCCCAGCCATCTAATCTTCCTCGGGTTTGTGTGTGCGTGTGATAGCACCTGTCGTTGCATAAGTTAAGATTATAGAAGTGATAAAGGGATGTCTGCTCTGTGTCTGCTTTTGTAAATTGCTTGCCTTTTGTCGCACCACACAAATTCCTTGCTATCCCTGCTGTACATACCAATAAACCCAATTTACTGTGCCGCATACCTTTCCTCGCTTGATTGTAAATAAATGCATGTGTCAAAATGTTCCCAGCTCGTTTTCATCCTTTTCCTTCATTGGTCCAGCATGGTTCGCATCCTAGCCTCGGTGGGACGTTATTCCTCAACGATCTGTTTTTCTTGCCGGTATGTACTTGGGCAGTTACGCTCAGCTGCAACTGATCCGGTAAGGCGATCCAGTTTGAACAAGGCGTACCGAAGGAATGTCCACCAGTAATTAGATCACATGATCATTAGGTAAACAGTATTTATTTGAAAGAGGACCCTAAGTCATGTGGCCGAGTTAATGGCGTTTACGGTTGATTAGCGACCCGCCGCGTCACAAAGTTTTTTGTGTGCGACGGCCTGGAATTCCGGAGAGTCTGGCGGAAACCTGAGGTAGCTTCCTTCCCCCCTCGTGGTCTTCTCGCCCCCGACCCCCAGTCCACAATACTTTGTTTCAGCAATGATATGGCAAGGCGTGGTAAGTGGGGTCAAGGCAAATAAAGGCATGGAAAATGCAGTCAAAGCAAAGGCATGGCAAAGCAGACAAGGTAAAGTGCAGTAGGTCAGCATATGAAGCTGGCTGGCATCGTTATGGGGGGAGTGTGGTGGCGTTGGCTGGTCTGAAGACGGGTTCGGTCCTACCCTACACTCTCCCCCCCACCCCACCCCTTTCCTATTGCCTATGCCTGTTCTTGTCCATACCCCCCTACCCATTAGGTTGAAACAAAGTCATTAGATTTAGATATTTTTTTGAAATATAAAATGTGTTCCTAACCCTGTTATTTTCTTTGTTCAGCTAACCTGTCCTCACCATCCGTTTCCAATCCCTAAGGTCCCTTTAAAGATGATCGAGAAAGACAAGCAAACCTGTCCAGAAGTCCAATGCAGCCTCAGGATAATTCCAACAGGCCTCAGAATTTTCACGATGAGTCCAGCGGCCTACGACAGTGAAGGGATGGATGATGCGAAGGGGTACACATATTCTAATCTCTTATTAATCTTCAAACTATCCCCGGGGCTTTTGAACACGCCTGTCTCTTTAAACTATCGGTTCTAGCAACTATGATTCCCATCGCCTATGTTGGTGTTCATTACTAATTTGGGCCTGGCCTGCAAATTTTCCTCCGTGCTCTTGCACAATTTAATAGCTGGGCAGCGTGACTCCACTGGCAGGTCTGCCCATTTGCCAAACTCATTCTTCAACACCCCCGGTTCACTGAGGCTGTCTCCGAGCCTACTGACTCCTCACTAACATGGGGAATGACCTCACTGGCACTTCACCCTCAATGCCCACATGGCATTTTGTGCTCCTGGTCCCTTTTCCCCAGGGTACCCGTGCCCATTACCTACTCTAACTCCTTGGTCCCTTGGACCCACAGCCTACTCTGGCTGACGACTCCGGCGCCCAGGGTGCCCTCTCCTCGATACCCAAATTTCATAAGCCACGCTCCCAGCTGGTTAATTGTCTCCTGCACCCTGCAAAATGTTTCGTACCTTCGCTCAACACCAACCACAAAACGACATCTCTTTATTAATTTGACTATCCCGCGAACTAACATTACTCGAACTCCGGGTTCCCTTGGGTGGAATTCACTCCTCCCCCCAATCATTCGCTCGCACCATGAATTACACATTCATTCTGGTTACATCGGGCCCGCTGACCCGCATTCCTCCATCATTTTTCTACTCACACGGACCCTCTAATAGCTACGTTCCCCGCCATCCCTTACTCTAATGCACATTCCATTTAACTCTATATAGCTGAGCTACGTCCCCGACTACATGTTCCATGTCTGTCCTTGGTCCCAATGATCTCTAATTGTTATCCTAACTCCCACTAACTCGTGTTCCCAGGCCCACATGGAGGACTGCTCCTAGTGCCCCCATTGGGATGGCCTATCTAATGCTGTACCCTTCCCCTTAACTAGTGCGCCTTTGACCAGGTGAGGATGTTCTCTACATCCTCGCTGGGTTTAGTCTTCCCATGAGCAGTCTCGGCGAGCCTTCCGCCTCCAATAGGGTGGTCGGTAGAGCACCAGTTGCCTGCTAATTGAATCAAATGCTTGCTCCGGCTTTTGGGCTATCTCCCATGGGAAACACCAATGTGTCCGACACAACCCACTGTTCGTGCTGCAGGATCCCCGCTGACGTCACTTGCATACGGGCCACCCCACGAGCTTCGCCATGCCCATCTTACTCTGACCATGTTGAGCCGTCCGACGGCGGTCATGCGGCCGCTTCCATTCGTGCTGGGCATCCCACGAGCACCACTCACGTCGCGCAGCACATCGGGCCTTGGACATGGGCTCCCAAGGGAATTCTTTTTCTCCAAATTTCCAAAATCCCTTTGTTACCTCCGCGATCGAAGATGGATGGAGGTTACTGTTTTCACCCGTTTGTTTGTTTGTTTGTGAACAGTATTACGGAAAAACTCTTGGACGGATTTCGACGAAACTTGGTGGGAGGATTAGGTATGGTCCAAGGATCATGTCATTAGATTTTCGACTTGGTCTTCGTTGCCCTTGCCCAAAATTCCAAGATTTTGGATTTTTTTAGCGGCCATTTTGAAAAAATATTTGAATTTTTGTTTTTGCATTTCTACATGTTTTACGTGATTTCCAACCAAAAATAAATAAATTTGTGAGAGAAAAAAAAACAAAATTTTGAAACTTTTTTTCAAAAAATTTTCATTTTATTTGAAATATATTTGAAAATTTTTTTTTGGCATTTGTACATGTTTTAAGTGATTTCCAACCCCCCCAAAAAAATTTGTTAGAGAAAAAAAAATTTTGCACCTTTTTTTTCAAAAAAATTGATTTTTTGGGGGGAATTTCTACATGCACATCGATCTCGTTTAGTTTATTCAATCGTGGTTCAGTAGAGTCTGATCCGTTTTGACTGACAATGAATAGGATATCAGGTTCACTTAAGTGATCCAGCAGTATTGGCAGCAGAGGTTTTGCACTCTACCGAGTGCTCCCCCTCTAGTTCACTCCTGTTTGAGCCATCCACGTTTCAGTAATTTATACAGCATGGAGCGTTTAGACGCTGGCTCCTCCGAAGCCATTAGCACTTCACGCAATGGTCCACGCTTGGTCAGTTTGCCAAGCACGGATCACGCACACTCTAAACACACCCTCGGTATGCCTTGTTCAAACCGGATAACCTTATCAGATCAGATGCAGCCAAGCGTAACTGCCCAAGTACGTACCGGCAAGAAAAACATCGTTAGGGAATAACGTCCCAGCTTAGCTAGGATACAAACCATGCTGGACCAATGAAGGAAAAGACGAAAACGAGCTGGGAACATTTCTATACAAAGCATTTATTTACAATCAAGCCAGGAAAGGTATGTGGCACAGTAAATTGGGTTTATTATTATGTACAGCAGCGAAAGCAAGAAATTCATGGGGTGCAACAAAAGGCATGCAATTTACAAAAGCTGACAGAGCATACTTATCCCGTTGTCACTTCTACAATCTTAACTTATGCTACGACAGGCACCATCACATACACACACACAAGCCCGAGGAAGATTATATAGCCAGAAAGAAAGATGATAAACGGCCTCGTAATTCCTGGCGCGGCCAGCCGACCAACACAACCCAGTAGGCTTTGGGGGAGGTAGGAGGGAGAAATACTGGTGTCTAAGGTGTGGGAGTGGGAGGGGTGGTGTAGTGCAATATGGGGGGGTGTGGTGTCATGTCAGAGGAAACTGTGATTGCGAGTTAGGAATGGATGCTTTTTTATGCATCCAAAGGGGACGAGATAGAGAGGTGAAAAGAGAGAGGAGAGAAGATGCGTGAGGCAAAAGATCCCCAACCGAGTCGTGCATAGGTCTGCTAGTGTAGCGTGTACCTCCGTGGGACGCTCTGCATGAGCGTTCCCACCTTAAGAGTTGGTGCGTTATCGCCGGCCGAATCACTTTTCCGGGGCTCATGGCAACGTGCGCTCCGCACTGATCCTCCGGAATAAGCATGTCTCAGTGAAGAGCCAGCGACGGGCAAGGGCAACGAAGAGCCAGCGACGGGCAAGGGCAACGAAGAGCCAGCGACGGGCAAGGGCAACGAAGAGCCAGCGACGGGCAAGGGCAACGAAGAGCCAGCGACGGGCAAGGGCAACGAAGAGCCAGCGACGGGCAAGGGCAACGAAGAGCCAGCGACGGGCAAGGGCAACGAAGAGCCAGCGACGGGCAAGGGCAACGAAAAGCCAACGACGGGCAAGGGCAACGAAGAGCAGTGAAGAAGAGGGTGAAGCAGAGAGGTGAAGAAGAGGGCGAAGCAGAGGTGAAGAAGAGGGCGAAGCAGAGGTGAAGAAGAGGGCAAGTGGCTCCGCGATCCACCTTTTATAAGCCCCGGGCGAAGGGTGGGTTGATGACCCGAAGCGACTTGCTGTGACCCGAATACCGCTTTTCTATGGGGCGAAAGCAGCCAAAACCACGCCCTGCCAGGCTCCGGGGCTGGAAGCGGTCTCATTCGCACATCCGGCATGACACAGCCAGGAGCTCTGTACCAAACTCCCGGATTGCTCTTCCCGTGACCCCTCCTCGCCACCCGTTCCACCGCGCCTTGGTGACGGGACGAGGGCTGCATTAATCCTGCATGCTCCCCCGGAAGACTCCCAGTGAGATGCGGCCAACGCCATTAACGTCCGTTGCTCGTCCCCGCATCACGCGGTCTGAGCACAGCCTGAGCCGTGCAGCCCACCTCTGTTTCGTAACAAATTGTATTGATACAGGGGGTACGAGGAGGTGCGGGAACATTTTTCCCGTGTGCGGGAGGTGTTGACTGTCGAAGTGGTGAGTTTTTAGTGAGCAAGGTGTGAGCAAGGTGAGATGTCATTGGAAAGTGGCGCGCAGATTAGAATGAAAAGTCGCGCCATGTGTGTTTGTTCTTATGTTGATTCTCCCACGGGAGGCTGCGGGGTGTGTTTGCTATTCATATCATGGTGTATTTGCTTGCTTGCTTGATTTGTACCAGAGCTAAAAGGAAAGGGTTGGAATAGAAATCAGAATAGAAGACAGAGATCTAGTTAATAGACCTAGCTATTCGACCCACACAACGCACTTCGTCCCGTTAACCCACTAGACATGAGGGGAAGGTCTGACTGAACGAAGACCAACAAAATAACTGTCCAGGGATCACTGTATGTTGGGTGCCATTGCCTTGGAGCAGCGTTTCTCAACCTCTTTACCCTTGTGGAACCCTTGAAATAGTTTTCATGTCTCAAGGAACCCCTGCATAAAAATTATTATATACCATTATTAATATCTAGCTCTTCTATATTTTTATCGTAGTTCACGTGGTAAATATAATATTTTTTTTTCGGATACCTGGTTTAAGGAAAAAATTACCCCCTTTTTGTCAAATTTATTGGCAATGAGACAGACCACGTCATCATTGGTGACGTCATCACGTACAGGCCATGTACCGTGTTCAATGACGAGTCGTTATTCCGGGCGTCCATCGCGCATCGTGCCTCGAGTGGGTGACGTCATCATGTACAGGCCGTGTGCCGTGTTCAATCACGAGTCGTTATTCCAGACGTCCATCGCGCTTCGTGGTTGTTATAATATAACATTCCCTATGGTTGTTATAATTGTAAATAATATAAGAGGTTGAAGCCTCTATTATAATAACCAAGGAGTTTCCAACAATATGCCGCACGTGTATAGGAAAATTACGAATATTAAATCAAACAAAAACTACTCAAAAAATACATTAGCCTATTTATTACTGTTTCTCGCGGAACCCCTAGCGACCTCTTGTGGAACCCCGGTTGAGAAACACTGCCTTAGAGGCATGCGGTTTTGCAGAACCACAACAATATGTATGTATGGATGGACGGACGCACGTACGTACGTACAACAGAAAAACATGACTGTCAGCGGAGGCATAAAAACCTATGCCACATTCCCTTCAATATTAACTCAACTATACAAACACTTCAATTAAGTTTGGGGAAAAAAACAAAGAAATAAACATAATTCAGAACCTTCTGTAGTCATTTCCATTGCAGACAGGATGTCTTGAAGAATGTTTTTTGGAGGCACTTGATCAAACAGTAGAGCTTCCATTGCCTGCTCGTCCAGGATTGCAAGCAGCATGCACACCCCTACATTCGGGTAAATAAAAGGTGACCAACGTTTACATGAAAATATTTCAAGAAAAATAGAGAAACATTTCAATGTGCTCACCAAGCCAGAAGTTCTTCAAGTCCTGGTGAGAAAAGAGGTGCAAAGGGAGCTCCGTGACAAATCCTTCAAATGCACCCACATTGTCATTGCAGGACATGTCATGGCTATTTGCATTGATGATGGCGTGAAATAAATCTTTGAGGTTGTAGTATTCATTGCAGCTCACTCTGCCGAGTGGCCGTGCAGTGCGCAATGCCCAGCGTTGCACCTATAGCCAGCAAAATATTGGATTGACGTTAAAAGAAATTGACAAAAACATGGAATATTGTCACATATCAATGAAGTCCACATTTCAAGCTTTGTAGCATTATAAACATTTTTTCTTTTTTTGTCGCGGTGGTGGTGGACGCCCAATGGTTGCTGGAGGATAATCCAGAACTGCAAGGTCAACTGCAGAACTGCAAGAACCCAATTTTGTCCCCAGCCTAATGATGGTGGATGGGCGGTTAACAGTGACCAGGCCGGATCGCCGAGCAGTTTTCCTTTGGGGCGAACACGTGATACTCAGATTATGGCGTGTGCAGGAAGGGAATTGCGGCACGGACGGAGCAGATGGATGCACAGCACAAGGGGTTTATACTCGAACCCACAACAGATACACGGACACCAGCCACTTAAAATAAACATGGGGATTTAATGAAAATAGACAAATATTTACAAGGGCAATAATTCAAAATGTAAATGGTGGATGTTGGGTCAGCTGTCCAACCAATGGGAGAAGAGCGGACATACGTACATAATCGCATAAACTTGCTCTATTATATATATATATATATATATATATATATATATATATATATATATATATATATATATATATATATATATATATATATATATATTATAATATAAATAAGCAAGGTCATGGAATCTATTATTTTCAGGTCAGTCAGGTATGGGAGCATGCGCCGGAGCAGCGTGTCGCTGCGTCCACTTTCCGCCAGTACTTCAGGGTCCTCCGTCTGGCCATCCCATGGGCAGATGCCTGGCCCATCCCCATCTCCTTGATATACTGATCAACCTGCTGCAACCACGAGGAACGGGGTCGGCCCATTGGGCCCCTCCACTCATGAGCCTCCCTCGCTGAGAGAATCTGGTGAGCAGGATCAGCATCAGGAAAACGAGCCACATGTCCATAGAGCTTCAGCTGACTCTCACGGACGATGCAGGTAACAAATCTCATTTGATTCTGTCAGGAACTGCTCGTTGGACACAGTCCGACCAGCGATAGCCAATGATTCTCTGAAGAGACCTGGTATCAAAGGAATTAAGTCACCAACACAGATCCCTGATCAGAGTCCAAGTCTCGCATCCATAGAGCAAGACAGGAAGCACAAAGGACCTGAAGACTCAGACGTTTGTCCTCCTGCACAGGTACTGAAGCGCCACACCCCATGATCCAGTGAATCCACGATTCCCCAAGCCCGACCCAGACGTATATTGACCTCTGGCTCACAGCGACGCGAGACCTGAATATCACTGCACAGGCTAACGAGTCTCTCCGTGACCTCAACATCCTCACCACCAATAGGTACAGACAAGATAGCAGCATCCAATATGTCACTGAAAGCCTGGATCTAAGTTTTGACCCAGAAAAACCATAAACCAAGTTGCTCTGGCTCCTCATTCAGCATATCCTATTTGGGAACACAGCACCAGTACCTGTGTTCCCAAAAAGGATATCTGGAGTCTCCGCAAAGATGACTGCATCATCTGCAAAATCAAGGTCAGACATCTAGACGTTCCCAAACGATGCAGCACGGCTTGATCTCTCTGACATCGTCCCCAGAATCCAGTCCACACAAGCGCTGAAAAGTGTGAGGGCCAGTACACACCCCTGACGAACTCCAGTATCAACTGCAAATAAGTCAGAGATGGTATCACCACATCTCACAGCACTCTCAGTGTCAGAGTAGAGTTCACATATCAGATTGATCAGTTTTGGTAGCATCCAGATTGGAGGATTCTTGATCTTTGTGGGATGCCACCAAAACCGATCAGAGAGCATCCCGATTCACTGAATTAAACATTTTACAGAGATAAAAATAGGCTGCAAGCAACCCCTTTCGAAACTCTCGTCTGCGTTCGGTGAGGACCCGAAGAGCAAGGATAGGGTCAATCATTGACCTCTTTGGTGTAAAGCCTGACTGCTCTGGGCGCTGGTGCTCAAGCAGATGGTGGCAAACCTGATCAAGAATTATTCTACCAAAGACCTTGCCCGGCAGAGAGCAGCGTCACCCCTCGGTAGTTGTTGCCGTCCTGGCGATCACCCTTCCCTTTCCAAAGAGAGACAACAAGGCACCTCTTCCAGTCAGTTGGGATGATGCCTGTGTTCCAGGCAGAGCACAGAACTGCATGCAACGACACGAGTACAGCATTTCCACCAGCCTTGAGAAGTTCAGCATGGATGCCAAAGATTCCAGGAGCTTTCCCCCATTTTAACTGGGTCACCGCAGCCTGTTTCCACAAACTAAGGTGGATTACAGTTGATCAGAGGGTCAGTAATAAGGATAGTAACACCCCTGATATCCAACTGAACATCTGGTGGGTCAGCCTGGTACAGCCGTTCAAAGTAACTGGCCCAGTGGGCCTTCACTTCCGACACCTGTCAGGAGGCCACCACCCTCTGCTCCAACTGCAGTACACCGAGGGATGGGCTTGGAGGAACGCAGTGCACAAATTCCTCTGTAAGCTGGACCAGAATCAGTTGACCACAGGTGATGCTCTCCCCCCTCACAGATTCCTCGCACATAGGACTCCTTCTCTACCCACAGCGCACGTACAGTTTTAAGCCTCAACTCCCCGAACAGCTCAGCTCTGACATTAAGCCTGGCCTTGCGACTCTGGTCAATGGTATATAGTATCCCTTGAGACAAAATTCTTCTTCACCGACAGTGAGTTCCGAGATATCCACCAGCAACATCAAGCATGGTGGTCTTAAAGGCACTTCACAACTCTTCAGGATTTCCCAAAGCACCCAGACCCCCAAAATCCCCACTCAGCCTATTCGCAAACTCCTCACCTACACTCTCATCATTGAGCTCGCCAACATCCAGCTGAGGCTGTAATGGTACCATTCTCCCAGATTTAAGCTGAAACTTCAGAGTTACTACAACAAGCCTGTGGTTGATATTGAGGAACTGAGCACTCCGGTCGACCTTGCAGTTCTGGATCATCCTCCAGCGACTATCAACGAGCACATGGTAAGTCTCCTTTGCCACACCACCAGCATTGGAATACCAAGTCCTGCGATGAGCCTGTGGGTGCTGAAACCATGAACGAGCCACCGCAAGTCCACGACTTCTTGCAAAGTCAAGGAACTTAGTGCTTTTCTGGTTCACAGCTCCAGACCCATAGGGACTAACACACGTCTCGTATCCACTCCTATCAGTGCCAGTCGATGCATTGAAATCCCCCAAGACTAGAGGAGTATCTCGCCTGGGGCACTGATCAACCACAGACTCGAGCACGGCATAGAATGCATTCTTCACAGTGAAACCACTTGCCTCAGTCGGAGCATATACAGAGACCAGGAAAATGACACCAAAGAAGTGACCATCCCTTAGTCTTATAATATGCTCATTGACCGGTGTTACCTCAATTATCATGGGAGTCAGCTTATTGTACACAGCTACATCAACTCCTTGGGCATGGTAGCCATCAGAGCGAACAGACCAATAGTAGGTGCAACCACCCGCCATGATTTCGCCACAATCCCGTCTTCAAACATCAGAGTGCTGCAATACCAATGTTCAAACGGTTGAGTTCAGAAGATAACAGAGATAGGCAATTATCCTTTTTACAGGATAGGACATTCCAGGCACCCACCCAACGGGACCGCCTCAGGTTAACCTAAGGAGACCGCCATCTGGTGGATGACACCTCAGCACATTATTGTCGTTGACTGTAAATCCTTCCTTTTCTCCAACGGCCTGATCTCAGACCATCAGTTCGGTTTCATACCCTGTCATTCCACCTTAGACATGTTGCTTCTACTTTCCCAGCAATAATGCAAGACTTCAATCTCAGAAATGAAATCAGGACATGAGAACCGGGCAGTCTCTTTAAATATCTGATCAACTATTTCAGTCTGGCACCCAATTGTAATCTCCAAACTCGATGCTTAAATGGCATCCAAAGCCACCTCCTCTAATGGACCACAGACGTCAACTCCCACATTCAACATGTAGATCTTAACGGAATCCTCTCATTTCCTCTGCCTGTCAAGGCTGGAGTACCCCAACGCAGTGTCTTGGGCCCAGTTTTGTTCCTCATCTTCATCAATGATCTTTCTGATTGCTTGGAAAATCCTGCCCATATATTTGCTGATGATTCCACCTCTACCGTATCATTTCTCATCCTTCAGACATGCAGGTGCAACCTCTTCCATCTATGCAACCCTTGATAGAATCAGCAGCTAATCCAACATTTGCAATGTCTTTCAACCCCAACAAATATCTCATACATTCACTACTTATCCTATCTCTGTCTCCGTCTTTGTCTCTGAATGGACCATCTGGCAAAACCTCTCATCTACTTCCGAGGCAAACCACTTGAAGAAGTTAAGTTAGCTCTTATATGAGCCTCAACATTGCATACAAAAAAACAAGTCACTCAAACTTTTGTCCCTCACCATCAGCAGTGATCTTTCAGCAGTGAGCAAACGACATTTCAAAGTTGGCCACCAAAACTAGCCGCTGAATGAGCATACTCCATCACGCAAGGTCTTTTCTTGGCCAGTCTGAACTTTTTACAACCTAAACCCTGAGTTAGTACCATGGGTTTTTTATGCCGTTAGTACCCTGGGGTGTTTGAGCACCCTAACTTTTAAAATTTTAAATGAAGCATGTAAGCAAAACTAGCATGAAGTTCAACTCATTTATTTAGTGAACGTATGCAGGATTATACATATTATTATATTTCAGGTTGATTTCATAGTACATGAGTACATGAATACATCAAGACAATAATGGAAAACAAAATTTATCAAAACTCATTAGCTCCAGCAGAAATATCCTCATCACTCACTTTCATCACCTGATATTGTATTTTGGCACTCAATGCAACTGACAGTCCACTTGCTGTGTTCTTTACACGCATGTTTACCACACTGGTTAACCTCCGCCATCGAAGATCAGAGGTTACTGTTTTCACCCCTTTCTGTTTGTTTGTTTGTTATCTTGCCAAAACGAAGTTTTTGCAAGATATGTTCGTCAGCTTGTATGTTATTTTTTATTTTTTTTTATTTTTTGGTTGTAATCACGTATAAAAAATTCTGCAGAGCACAGTTATCATTGGAAATTTTTGTAATTTCACATATCGGAGGCCTATAGAGGTCCCTTTCAGCGCATAAAATTTTGAAGGTCAAGGTCAAAGGTCAAGGTCACTGTTGCAAATCAGGGGAGTCGACGAAACCCTTATTTTTTGAGTAATTTTGATCGGATCATCTTCAAACTTCATGGGAATATAGTTCATGATCTGGCACTCAGCTGATTAATTTTTGGTGGCGATTGGCCTTGACCTTCATATGTGTTTTTTTTTGTCTGTAATCACGTATAACTCACTCTGCAAAGCACAGTTATCATTGGAAATTTTTGTAACTTCGCAGATCAGAGGCCTATAGAGGTCCCTTTCAGCGCATAAAATTTTGAAGGTCAAGGTCAAAGGTCAAGGTCACTGTCGCAAATCAGGGGAGTCGACGAAACCCTTATTGAGTCATTTTGATCGGATAGTCTTCAAACTTCATGGGAATATAGTTCATGGTTTGGTGCTCAGCTGATTAATTTTTGGTGGTGATTGGCCTTGACCTTCATGGTTAGTGCCTAAGGTCAAACATATTTGACCCCAAGGTCAAATTTTCAAGTTTTAGGAACCATATCGTGCAGTACCTCAAATTGAACACCTCGATGAGTGCTTTCTGAATATGTCAAGCTTGAGACATTATGACGTCATTTGGTGACGTTATGAGGCAAACGCATATTTTTCATGGTTACTCTGTAGAACGATTCTCATCGGAATCTCTCGTAGGCCGATATTCCTCAAGGAGTCGCTCCTGGTGGATAGCAGCTCTGTTCACCTCAGTGTGACCTTAAAGAAGTCACACGTGGTCACCTTTTGGCAAGGTTTATTTGTTTGTGAACAGTATTACGGAAAAACTCGACGGATTTCGACGAAACTTTGTGGGGGGATTAGGTATGGTCCAAGAATCATGCCATTCGATTTTGGGCGTGGTCCAAACTCCAATATGGCCGCTATTGCGGCCATTTTGAAAATGTATTTGAATTTTTTTTTTTGCATTTCTACATGTTTTAAGTGATTTCAACCCCCCCCTACCCCCCCAAAAAAAAATTGTTAGAGAAAAAAAAATTTGAAACTTTTTTTCAACAAAATTTCAATTTTTCTTTTTTGCATTTCTACAATCATGTTAGTAGTGATTTCCAACAAAAAGCATGCCAAAATTATAATTGCGGCTGATTTTGGAACTTCAGGTGGATATACCCACGTAAAATCAATTTCTGTCTCAAGTAATCTATTATGATGAATTAATTGAGTATGTAAAAGTTAAAAGTAAAAGGGAAAGTTGCAAACTATAACTGTGAGCACTGTTGACGTCAAATTGAATGAATAGGATATCAGGTTCACTTGAGTGACCGAGCAGTATTGGCGGCGGAGGTTTTGCACTCTACCGAGTGCTCCCCCTCTAGCTACACACTGTTTTCACTTTATGATCGCGTGACCTGGGACAGAATGCACATCTTTTTGCCCCCTGTGACGAGTGGGGTTGTGGGGGCATTGGGCATGCAGGGAATCTTCTTTTTGATAATTTCTGGTTTATTCTTACCTCCAGAATTTGGGTCAATTTTGTCATCATAGTGCATGCTGCTGACAAGAATATTTTTCTTCTTCTTACTCTGTGGGATGTATGAAACTAGTGTCATTTTGTCTGTGAAACCAAATATGCTGTCATAATTACATGTTCTTTGTCTCTAAGAATTCCTTAGGAATTTCAGGCTTATTTTTTCAGTACCTTGTTGGTACCCTGAGGTATTGTCTCTCCACACACTGAGAAATGACGTCTACCTCTCACAAGAGTTCCTACAGGACCGTGAAAAATTTCGAGCGCACTCAACACACAGAATCGTGAAGCTACTGCAGAGAAAACGGATATTAGTGCGCACATCTATAGAAAACGGGACATTAAAAAAATTGGGGTTTCCAAACACCCCAGGGTACGAACGCAGGGTCAAAGGCCTTTATTCACAGCTTGCAGGAGTACTGCTCTCCCCTTTGGGCTGGTGCCCCCACCTCACACCTTGCACTTTTTGATGCCATAGAAACCAATGCCTTCAAAATCATTGGGATCTCCCACAACAAAGCAGAGTGTCTAGGCCTGTTACTTTTGCATCGAAGAGGTTGGTGGCCTCTGCATTAAACTGCCTCCTTTTTGGACTTGCACCCTCTGCCCTCTCTTGGCTCTGTCCCTCCCAAGGTATCTGCAGAGCACCCTCAGTTTGAAAGTAACCCTCCTCTTGTTAAACTCCCAAAGTCCAGGCTCACTGCTCACCTTCACTCATTTGTTCCTCTTTCCTCTTGCATGTGGAACCAACTTCCCTAAACTGTTCAGACTTATTTGTTCCTCCAGGACTTCAAGACAGCACCATAACACTCAGGAAGATCTCTTGTACTCGCCCCACCCCCCCCCCCCCCCACAAAAACCATTCCCAAGCATTCCCTTTTTACAAGTAATTGTGATGTTTCACCCTCTCCCTCACCCCTTTCAATTTGTTTGGTTTGTTCCTTTTCTGTTTCATCCCCACCTTCCTTATTCTTCTTCTTGTGTTTCATTTGGCTTGTGTGGAGCTTTGTTCACCCACGTGTCCTTCCCCGTCCCTTGGTCTCTCACTCTCACTTCTAATCTGCTGTTGGTGTTTTCCCCTTTCTATTTTGTTTCCTTCCATTCTGGTCTCACGCAAAAATGATCGCCAAGGGTAAGCCTCCCCCAGCTTATCCTTGGTGATCGTCCACAACTGACCCATGTTCCATGATCCAATGATGGTATATTTGGTTCGGACCACCATATGAGCTTGACCCTCAACATTTAGGAATAGTGTAAATTAAGAAAATGTGCCCCCATCTACAATATATCCAAAACTCAACATTATGAAAATCACAGGAAAATTATTCAAGTTATGATCAAAAAGGTGCTTTTTTTGTTCATTTGGTCAAAATCCAAAAGAAGTAGGTCAAGGACATGAAAAATAATATCAGGTGCACAACTAAAGTTCCGGTACTCTTATGATGCAATGATATATTGGTAGGCGGTCTTTGGAGATTCCACAAATTGATGGGACAAAAACCACTTTAGTTTTTTTTCAGAAAACCATTTGACCTTGACTGTGTTATTTGTTTTTCAGACTGCCATTTCACCTTGACCTTTAACTCACAAGGATATGATGTAAATCGAGTGCAAATGTGCCTTACTCGATGCTGTCTGTAGAGGGCAATTTCATTCCAATTGGACAAACCTTGAGTTATGGTAAAATATGTTAAAATGTGTATAATTAGGTCTTGACCTTAAAATTGGGTTAAGGTCAAAAAGCAAACCCCATATACATTTTATTCCCATTATTGATACAAATTTTCATTTTGAAAGTCCCAGCTCAGCAGGAAAAAAAAATAAAAATAAAACCTAAATGGTGGTTTAGTACTCCAAGGGGTCGAAGAAACTGAGGTACCTTTAAAAATTGGGGGCATTAATTGTAGAAAAACAAAACCCCGACAACAGTTATAAGCTTCCCCGTATCCTATAGGGTGAGGCTTAATGAAAAGTCGCATGAGTGAGAGAGAGCAAGAGAGAGAAAAAGAGAGAAAAAGAGACGAGTCGAAAGACAACATTAGATGCTTCTCACGAGTCTGCAAAATGATTTCCAAAGGGGACATGAGTTTTGACCTTTGACCTGTTGAATGAACCCAAAATGTAATCAAATCATCTTTGTATAACAATCTATAGTTTTTTCAACTTTGGTTGAAACCTCTTGAAGGTTCACACATTATCGTGGTAACAAAGGTTTACAATTAAACGACACATGGTATTAGATCTTTGACGTCTTAAACCCAAAAACGAATCATATCATATATTTGTATTATAGCCCATACTTGTACCAAGTTTGGTTGGAATCCCTTCAGTGGTTCACAGGTTATTTTGGTAACACGTAACCAATAATGGATGGACGGACACAATATACAACCCCAAAACATGGCTCCAGCATTAAGCTGCGGAGGTACAAGAAAAGGAGAAAAAAAAAGACAAACCTGTTTCTGAGGATTTACGAGGAGCAAATAAAGACCAGGTGGGCGGGTATATGGATCCAAGTGAAATGAACGGTTCAAGGTATCCAAGTGGATAAGGGCCTCGACCAGCCGAGCCGCTGCACAGACAAAAGCAGAACAATGTATTCATTAGCCTCCAACGAGCTTGCACTTTTACAAAAGTGTGAAAAATGTAGTTGCAGAGCATTTACTCCAATGAATGTTATGACAGTCTCCTGTAATGAACAGATAATGTGTGGTCTGGACATTATTTTTTTGAAATTTGATACATCAAGATCTTCCCCGCCAAATTAAAAATATATAATCGCATATCAAAATCAAAATCAACGGCATCGCAAAATGTTCATGGCAAAGAAGAGAAACACACTGCTGTGGAATTGTTGCCCTAACCCACCCCAACTCAAAAAAAATTAATAAAAGACATTAAAAAATACATATGTTTTATAATTTACCTTATACAGGTCGCCAAAATATAATATAGCTGAGGAGACCAATAATTTGATTCACCCTGAAAATCCTGTTCGGCCATAATCGATTTTGATTTCTCCACAATAGCCCAATGCATTTTGATAATCATACTATAATTTGAGAAGTGTCTGCTTTTTTTAGCCGCGTCGCAAACGCTGCCTCTCAGAGAGCTCCGCATTGTTGTTGTTGTTGTTGTTGTTGTTCTTCTGGTGGAGACAAAACCTTTAGGACGCGGCTCTTGGACACATTTGTCCTTGTTTTTATATTGATGCACTCCTGAATCACAGGAAAACTGCTGATTGCACTCAGGGTTTGCATGGGAAGGTAGGTATTATAGTTAAATATAATAAATAAATAAATGTAATAATCCTGGTCATTCAAGGTGGTGGGAGAACTTCTCTTTCGAAAAATATTGTTACATTTGTGGGGGTGGGAGGATAGGCAATAAGAATTAAGAAACACAACGTAGACCCTCCCCCCTCCCCCCATTTGTATTCACATCATTCAGAATTTTTTTTACCTCCATCACCGAATGTAAAGGAGGTTATGTTTTCACCGCTTTCTGCCTGTTTGTTTGTGTGCAGGATATCTTAAAAAGTTGTGGACGGATCCTGATGAAATTTTGTGGAGAGTTTTGGTGTGTGAAATGGCCGAACTGATTAGATTTTGGTGAAGATCCAGATACTAAAATCATTTTTAAGCGATTCTTCACTGTTGAGAGATAGGGCCAAAAATGATATACAGTAATCCCCGCTATATCGCGGTTCACCTATCGCGTCCCCGCTTCATCGCGGTTTTTCCCTTGGAACCTAGCTAATTTTTCTGCGGATTTCCCCGGTATATCGCGGTAATAATATATAAAATATAAATTATTTAAGCAATAAATTATAATGCGTGGCGCTTGACCAGTCACACAATGCACGAGACAAAGTTTCGCTTGTGAAATTCGAATATTTTCTACGTTTTTTTCTCCAAGCCCCACGATGCCACCCAAACGCCTTGCAACTTCTAAGGCTTCTGGAAAGGAACCGAAGCACCAGAGGAAGGTTTATATTCACTCGATATAAATCAAACCCAATCGTGTTTATACACCGCCCAGCGTTTAATAATCACTCAATATAAATCAAACCGAATCGTGTTTCTACACCACCCAGCGTTGAATAATTATTCAACGCTGGGTGGTGTAGAAACACGATTCGGTTTGATTTAGTGATTGAGTGATTATAATCGAGTTATTATAATCACTCGATATAAATAAAACCCAATCGTGTTTACACACCGCCCAGCGTTTAATATTCACTCGATATAAATCAAACGCAATCGTGTTTATACACCACCCAGCGATTAATAATCACTCGATATAAATAAAACCCAATCGTGTTTACACACCGCCCAGCGTTTAATATTCACTCGATATAAGTCAAACCCAATCGTGTTTACACACCGCCCAGTGATTAATAATTAATCACTCGATATAAATAAAACCCAATCGTGTTAATACACCACCCAGCGTTTATTATGCACTCGATATAAATCAAATCCAATCGTGTTTATACACCGCGTTTATTATAAAAACAGGCATTTTTAGGCATTTTTTGGGGAGGCGTCCACTCATCGCGGATTTTCACTTCTCGTGTGGGGGGGGGGGGAGTTTGGGACGTAACCCCCACGATAAACGGAGGATGACTGTATAGCATGATATCTCAAAAAGTTGTGGACGGATTCAGCCGAAACGTGGTAGACATGTTAGGTGTGTGATAAGGATGAACCGATTCGATTTTGGTGAAGATCTGGATCCGGATCAGACTACTAGAATTTTTAAGTGATTCTTCACCATTGAGTGATCGGGCTAAATTAATAGATAGCATGATATTTCAAAAAGTTGTGGACTGATTCGGATGAAACTGGGTGGACAGGTTGGGTGTGTGACAAGGAAGAATCGATTCAATTTTGGTGAACATCCGAATCTGGATCTGGATACGAGAATAATTGGTTCACGAAAAAATATTTTCACGAAAAAAATAAGTGACCACTATATTCGTTATAGTTGTGTGTCTGTCTGTATGTCTGTCTGTCTGTCTGTCTGTCTGTCTGTCCCGAGCATAGCTCTGTGGGTTTTGATCCGATCCTGGTAAAATTTTTGTGGGAGGTTTATATCATGATCCAGTTGTGTTTTCCTGAGAATGGGCGTGGTGCGCCCATTATGGGCGGAGCCACGCCCAAAAAACGTGTTTTTAGGGGGTATCCGATTTCAATTTGCATCTTCTCCGAGGGGGTTTGTCGAATCTGACAGGGGTTTCAGTATTTGGTTATCCCAACGGCACCTGCATAGCCCCACGGAGCTCGATTTTTCATTTTCGTCCAAAGGTCAAGGTCACAAGGTCACGAACTTAGAAAATTGCGAATTTTGACATAAAAATCATACGACCGCCCAAACTTTGAGAGCGAGGATGACAATATTTTTTATGCATAATCTTGAGGTCATTCCCCACCTAAAGTCTTGAAACCATTTTACTCTATCTCGAACACCTTGCCCGTGGCGCCCCCTTCAAGTTTGTTTTTACGCTGATTTCATCAAAGTATGGATAATCCGAGGAGTACGAAATGCCATAAAGCCTATACGACGTTATATTGTTCCTGGAATGTTCAGGAAGAAGTTTTGCACCAAAGGTCATAATCCTTGGCCTTTGACCTTAAAAGTTCACAAAGGTCAAATTTTCAAAATTGTGGGAATCGAACTGGGTTTTCGACCTTCTTCGACGAACTAACTCCAATAAGTATAGCACGTATCCTGTTTCCTTATTTTAATGTCCACAACATTGTTTTGTGACCTTTAAAGGTTATGCAAAGGTCAAATTTTGAAAGTTGTTGAACAAAACCGGGTTTTCGACATTTTGCAGCTAATAACCTGTCACTCGTACCACATCATGTTGATCATTTTTATAACTTGGTCAAACATTATCACATTGTCTCATCCTTGACTTCTGAAACAATCTACATCGTCAAATACCACTCGTGAACCATCGTCGTCTTCAGACTTGTTTAATATTAAAAGTGATTCTTCACCATTGAGAGATCGGGCCAAAAACGATATAGTACTGTATCGCATGATATTTCAAAAATAGAAAGAGCCCGATATGTTCTCGTGGATCAGGCATTGCGTGGCAGAGTTATGCGCTCTACCTAGTGCCTTTCTAGTTACATCTGGATACGAAGGTGGTTGGGGGTTATGTTTTCACACCTGTCTGTCATAAGGAAATAGCAAAAATTTGGACGAATTTGGCCAAAATTTGGTGGATAGGTTGGGTGTGTGAGGAGGACAAATCAATTCCATTTTAGTGAAGATTCAGATCCGAATCCTTAGTTTTTTTTTTTTAAAGTGATTCTTCACCATTGAGATCAAGGCAGGGCCAAAAACAAAATATCTCAAAAAGGCCCCTGGGGTCACATGTGGGTCAGGGTTGTAGGCCCTGGGGTAGAGTCAGGGTAAGAGTCACGGCCACTGAGGTCATGTGTCATTCAGGGTTGTAGCCCCTGGGGTCACGTGAGTTTGGGATCAAGGTCATGGCTCCTCGGGTCACTTGTGGGTTGGATAGTGGCCTGAGCAACGTGAGGGTCAGAGTCTGAGCCAGAGCCAACAGCCCAGTGGTCACTTGCAGGTTGGGATCTGGAACAGCATGCCAAGAGTCATGATCAGGGCCCTGGAGAGGTACAGTGCAGTTCCCCGGTGAGCAGGCATCATTTTGGTGGCATGCGCGTCCTGGGTGAGTCGGAACTTCCAGAGGTGGCATGCAGGCCCAGGAAGGGCATGCGGTTCCTTGAGGGGCCAGTACCCAGGAGATGGAATGCGCTCAGTGCCTTAGGGTTCATGTAGAGGTCCCAGGTGGGCTGGCACCCCAGATGTGGCGTGCAGGTCCTGGGTGGGCCAGCACCCAGTAGGTGGCAAGTGATCGCCCACTGGAGTGCCGTTCAGATACCCAGGCAGGCCGACACCCAAGGAATGGGGTGCCGATCACAGGGCGAGCTGACGCCCCAGGAATGACTTGCCTAACATCCTGGGGGGGGGGGGGGAGGAGGGTGGGCAGCATGTGGGTACCGTGGGGGCCGACACTCCAGATCACTTCCCCCTCTCCCACCCTCCGCATTGCGTGAGGGTTGGGAACCTATGGATCAACGTCAGCACCTGGGCCTGGGATCAGGGCCATGTCCTAGATTGCAGTGTGATCCTGCTTGTGAGTCCAGGGCAGCACCCACGGCAAAGTTGTGTGGGGGCCTCAGGCAGCAACATGTGGGTGGAATGCGATTAGTACCCTGTGGTAGCACGTTGGTCTTGGGGGTTGGGGCATACCATGGTCGCATGTGGGACCCAGGCAGCTGCATGCATTCATCACATGTACCCACATCTCCCCATGATAGAATCCTCCTCTTCCATTATGGAGATATCCGTTTCCCAGCTCAACACCTCCACAACTTTTCCTGTTGAAAAGTGTTCCATTCTTCAGGAACAGCATTTGTCCTTCCTCACATCTTTCACATCTTCCTCATAGATGCTTCTTGGATGGGCAACTTCTTCCATCCTGCTATATTAAATAAGGCAATTGTATGTATGTATGTATGTATGTATGTATGTATGTGCATAGGCAAGTCCAAGAATTTGCACATGTTATGTATGGGATATTCAGAAAGTTTAACCCTCTGAAAAGCAATTTAAGATAGTCATTGAATTCAGTGATTTTTCGCTCGCCTGTTCAAAGAACAGAGAGCTATAGCGATACCCCCGGCGTGAGCGTCAGCGTCAGCGTGAGCGTGAAAATGTTAAAGTTTTTGGTGCAAGTTATTTTTTTCCTTTCTAATATTTTTATCTACCACACTATTTTTTATACGCCCGATATATATATATATATATATATATATATATATATATATATATATCTATATATCTATATATATATATATATATATATATATATATATATATATATATATATATATATATCTATATATCTATATATCTCCATATCTCTATATCGGGGCGTATTATGTGATACCGGTCGTCCGTCCGTCCGTCTGTCTGTCTGTCTGTCTGTCCTTCCGTCCTTTCCTGTCCGCACTCTAACTCCCAAAGTTTTCAACTATCACGTTTCATATTTGGTACATAGGTATAGACTGTGGAGACGGTGTGTCACGACATACGTTCGTCATCTAAAGTGGTCGCCATGGCAACCAGGATGCTGTTTTCCATCCGTTCCTGTCCGCACTAACTCCCAAAGTCTTCAACTTTCACGTTTCATATTTGGTACTTATGTACAGACTGTGGAGACGGTGTGTCGCGATACGTTCGTCATCTAAAGTGGTTGCCATGGCAACCAGGATGCTGTTTTCAATGTCGTAGCACAATTCTGTATATACCTTCTTGTTCGGGCGTATGTTGTGCTCACTTGCGCTCTTGTTACTGATTATAATATACAAATACATATATTGCTTTAAAATTATTTGGATCAGACCACTGCAATGCTTTGTAAAAAATATTAATTATGAGACGAGTCTTTTAAAAACGATAAATGTATAAACAGGCGAGCATTGGGTGGCTTTGACACCAACTCTGGGTATTCCAATGTTGGGCATCTGCAAGGAGAATTCCCACAATAATTTAACATTAATCCTTGGGATGATTATGTAATTAAAGAAAACATTGTGCGTTATGTATAGAACCACAAAAAACACGATTTTTCAAAGAAATCTGTTCAAGTTCAAAGTTCTCTGAAAGTATTTGATCATTCACCAGGTTTTTCAGTGTGGAGAAAGTTGAAACACCTGCATAACTCATCACAAACAAATTCATCACACAACAAACAGAAAAAATACACAGTAGTCAAGAGAGATTAATTAGTGTTAACGAAGGACGCATTACGCATGGGACAAAATTCTCCATCGGCTTTACATGTGACGTATACATTGTTGGTGGAAATTGTCTTTCATAACACAATCAACAGGCTTAAGCATATTTTGACACAAAGATGCAATATTGAAATTTTAGAAACTCAACAATTCATGTCGTAAGATATGAAACAAAGTGATCATCTGATTATTAAGTATTCAAAATGCAAAATGATTTGAAATTGGAATCTTATTAACCATTGTTTGCAAGTACTTCTGAAGAAAATGAAATGCACAACTCTATTGCGGACATACACAAAAATGTACTATATAACATTATTAAACCCGGACAGGACACAAAGGACATCTGTTTTGGTGTGTATACAAGGAATGAAAATAAACAAAAGAATTTGCATTGAGTGATTTGTTGGCAATGAATTTTTTTTTAATGCTCACAGATTTTTGTTTTGATTTGTCTCATAGTGGGGCAACTTAGCTAAATATAGCATAACAATTGTGCATTTTGTGAGGAAAGCACCAAATTTGGCACACTAGTAGCCTATCTTATTATGAACAGATTTGGATATTGGGCGAACCAGCCAGCACCAAGACCCGAGACCCCCAAGATGACCAACCTCCCCAGCCTGGCGTTCCTTTATATCTTTCTTGTCTGAGGTGAGAAAATCGCCATCTGAGGCGGTCTCCACCCTCATTGGCCGGGGTGTCATGGGAAAGTCACCCTCTGTGGCCATCTCAACCCTCATTGGCCGGGGTGTCATGGGAAAGTCGCCCTCTGTGCGTGATTGGACAAGGGGTGGAGTCAGAGCTGAGGCGATGAAAATCTCTGCCCACGTACGTGGTCGAACGCACGTGGGCAATGGCGTCAGTGTGCGAAGTGACGTGAAGATGATTTGTTGGAAAAGAAACTTCGCAGCACACACATGTAATTCCCGTTAGACACAGGTAGGCGACCCTAACTATAAACACATACTTGGCGAGATAACTAAACTTGGGGACTGCTGTCTGTCTGTGTGCACAAGGCTTCCAAATTCGTAACAATATAAGTTCTGACACCCTTGTGATGTAACCAAGTTTTAATGCAAAACGTATATTCATGCTCTGGCAATGTTTTGCCTCATGCGTATTTATGCTCTGCCCATGTGTAATGTTATCTCCGCTGGAAGCAGGGAGACCGGCATTGCCCTGTCTGGCAGGACGTGTGGTTGTATCTGGAAAAGGCACGGTTTTTTTTAACCGATGCATTTGTCGTATTTTAAATCAAGAAAAAGTGATTTAAAACTCTGCAAGTGGTGGTTAAACTGCCTGGAGCATTCATATTCAATAATCTGGACACGTCGGCCATTCCAGGATAACCCTAATCTCCAATCTGATCAACCGGTGCATCATATGCAAAGTAATTGAGTATCATTACAGCAGAACTCTGGTATTCTCCTCTATAACTTGTTCATCTCTGACAACCAGTTTGAGTTCAGACCAAGCTATTCAATCATAGATATGCTACTTCAACTGACTGCAGTGGATGGATGACCTGAACTACAAGGTGAGAGCCATCTCACAATTATTTGACTGTCTGAGTGCAGCCTTGATTTCCAAATTGTTTTTCTTTGGTATTCAGTGGCCCCTGCTCAAGCCTTTGTCCGATTTCCTCGACAAGCAGAACTAGTGGGTCACCCTTATCTCAATCTTTCCCTTCAGGCTGGGATTCCATAAAACAGGATCTTCAGACCGATGTTATTCTGGATCTATCCGATTCTCTTGAAAACAAACGAACATTTTGCCAAAGACACCACCTGTGTGTAGAACAAATACATCTTGTGAAAGGCCAACCCCTGTTGAATCACTATCGTGAAAGCTGGATAAAACAAGCCACTGGTCAGCTTCGTGGAACATGCCATTCAACACAAGGTATTCAAAAAAAAATCACACACAACCTTCTCCACAAGAATCGGCAATAAAACAATCCAACCCACTTCTCCAGATGTGCAGTCCCTGAAACTCCTTGGCCTCACATACAGTGGGGAGAACAAGTATTTGATACACTGCCGATTTTGCAGGTTTTCCCACTTACAAAGCACGTAGGAGTCTGTAATTTTTATCATAGGAACACTTCAACTGTGAAAGACGGAATCTAAAACAAAAATCCTGAAAATCACATTGTATGATTTTTGAATAATTAATTTGCATTTTATTGCATGAAATAAGTATTTGATCACCTACCAACCAGTAAGAATTCCGGCTCTCACAGACCTGTTAGTTTTGTCTTTAAGAAGCCCTCCCATTCTCCACTTATTACCTGTATTAACTGCACCTGTTTGAACTCGTTATCTGCATAAAAGACAGCTGTCCACACTCAATCAATCAGACTCCAACCTCTCCACAATGGGCAAGACCAGGGAGCTGTCTAAGAACATCAGGGACAAAATTGTAGACTTGCACAAGGCTGGGATGGGCTACAGGACAATAGGCAAGCAGCTTGGTGAGAAGGCAACAACTGTTGGCGCAATTATTAGAAAATGGAAGAAGTTCAAGATAACAGTCAATCTCCCTTGGTCTGGGGCTCCATGCAAGATCTCACCTCATGGAGCCTCAATGATCATAAGAAAGGTGAGGGATCAGCCCAGAACTACACGGCAGGACCTGGTCAATGACCTGAAGAGAGCTGGGACCACAGTATCAAAGAAAACCATAAGTAACACACTACGCCGTCATGGATTAAAATCCTGCAGCGCACGCAAGGTCCCTCTGCTCAAGCCAGCGCATATCCAGGCCCGTCTGAAGTTTGCCAATGACCATCTGGATGATCCAGAGGAGGAATGGGAGAAGGTCATGTGGTCTGATGAGACCAAAATAGAGCTTTTTGGTTTAAACTCCACTCGCCGTGTTTGGAGGAAGAAGAAGGATGAGTACAACCCCAAGAACACCATCCCAACCGTGAAGCATGGAGGTGGAAACATCATTCTTTGGGGATGCTTTTCTGCAAAGGGGACAGGACGACTGCACCGTATTGAGGGGAGGATGGATGGGGCCATGTATCTCGAGATCTTGGCCAACAACCTCCTTCCCTCAACAAGAGCATTGAAGATGGGGCGTGGCTGGGTCTTCCAGCATGACAACGACCCGAAACACACAGCCAGGGCAACTAAGGAGTGGCTCCGTAAGAAGCATCTCAAGGTCCTGGAGTGGCCTAGCCAGTCTCCAGACCTGAACCCAATAGAAAATCTTTGGAGGGAGCTGAAAGTCTGTGTTTCCCAGCGACAGCCCCGAAACCTGAAGGATCTGGAGAAGATCTGTTTGGAGGAGTGGGCCAAAATCCCTGCTGCAGTCTGTGCAAACCTGGTTAAGAACTACAGGAAACGTCTGATCTCTGTAATTGCAAACAAAGGTTTCTGTACCAAATATTAAGTTCTGTTTTTCTGATTTATCAAATACTTATTTCATGCAATAAAATGCAAATTAATTATTTAAAAATCAAACAATGTGATTTGCAAGATTTTTGTTTTCGATTCGATCTTTCACAGTTGAAGTGTACCTATGCTTAAAAATTACAGACCCCTACGTGCTTTGTAAGTGGGAAAACCTGCAAAATCGGCAGTGTATCAAATACTTTTTCTCCCCACTGTATCTTCATAACCTTTTATGGGAATACATCACCAAACTACAACATATTTAGCTTATCTGGAATTTAAATTCCAGATAAGGTAATGTCATCGCGCACCGTCCATCCGCCTCATTTTTCGACTTCTCCGACCAAACCGCTGGGCCGATCTGGCTGAAATTTGGCAGCAACGTTCCTCTCCTGATTGGTAACAGGATTTGCAAAGCTCGCTCCAGTCACATGACTTTAAGTAGGTCAAAATAGCCGACTTAGAAAATTTCTTCAAAAATATTCTTCTCCAGACCCATCAGTCAGAATGCTACCAAATTTGGTTAACAACATTCAGACAGGTTCCTAATGTTAAATTGCAGAGGCCATGCCAATCACATGACTGGAAGTGTGTTAAAATGGCGGTCCCATATATTCCTTCCAAAATCCTCTTCCACGATCCACGAGTCAGAATGCTATCAAATTTGGGTTCCAACATTAGACCAGGGTAGGGATGTTAAATTACGGTAATTCTGATCACGTGACCGGAAGTGTGTCAAAATTGTGGGCTGAGTAAATTTTTTGAAAAGTCGCATAAATTCCTTCAAAAATCCTCCTCTCCAGACCCACCAGTCAGAATGCTACCAAATTTGGTAACATTAGGCCAGGGCCGAGATAAGCTACAGGTCCAGTGGTCCTTTTTTAAATATCCTGTTCATTCATTCCCATTTGTCCCACTACCACATCTGCCTTGCTCTTTCATGAGCCTCACTCGTACGAAGAAACAGGGGAGGGGTAGGCAAAACATTTTCCATGGAGCCAAAGCATTCCTGAGTGGCAATGA
Organism: Eptatretus burgeri; assembly: GCF_056783735.1. Classification (NCBI taxonomy): domain Eukaryota; kingdom Metazoa; phylum Chordata; class Myxini; order Myxiniformes; family Myxinidae; genus Eptatretus; species Eptatretus burgeri. Next base: position 136,174,455 of record NC_140961.1, read on the forward strand.
CCTCATCACAGAGCTTCCTGAAACACGATGTCCCTATATGTTTGGGCTGTTGCTCACTGCTTCCCACATTGCTCCTCTTGAGGAAATCGACAAAAAAGGCCTTCTACAACATTCAAATCTCAAGACAGGAGGCAGATTGCCAAGGACTGACATTATTCCACCAGCACCAAGTTGGTGGGCTCTTTTTTTCTTTTTGTTATACAGCTGATTCTTTCCCTGGATGATGCTGCTCTCCATGCCATTGTTACTCATTTTTGTGCCATTCCTACTTTCCTTGTGTACATCAAATCCCCCTACCCCATCTTTTTTGGCCTGTAAACTCGATGCCCTTCATACAGGTGCTCGATGAGCCTTGTATGAAAATAAATGAAAAAAAAGAAAAATCAGGATCGTCTACCAATGCTGCAAGAAAATCTGTGTGGTAACCGACAAATTCATTGAATTATCAAATTAAATGATGTCACTGTTCCCTTCATCCCATAAGAAAACATCCACATGCACTAAGCTTTGGAAGTCCTACTGATTGATCACACAAAATAACACATTACCGTTCAGAGTTTGATGTCCCACATTTAACTTGAGGATTCTGGCCATATGCATTTTAGGGACATACGCATTCATGCATGCACCCACAATTTTTGTTTTTATCACAGCTACAATAATAATTTGTACCTAGTACAGCTCCACTAATTATGCAAAAGAAAAACAAGAAGTCTAAGATCTCTCTTCTCTTTGTGGTAAAAAAAAATTGGTGGAATGTTCATTACTTCAGGAAGAGCACAGAGCAAGCTCTAACATGAACACATACGAGTTCCTTACCAACATCCACGTGAAGAAGCAAGAAAGGATATTGAAGAATTTCCATGATTGGTATTCTCAGCGCCTCCTCGAGACCAATATCCCCGTCCATTCGATACTCCTGGCCTTTTTCCAACAGGATAACCTCATCATCAATGTTGGAACTTCTTAGGGTTTGAGTCAATGCAGTAGAAAGGCGGTAGCACTCTTTCTGGCTCAACAACTGTAAGCATTGACAGGTACAGCAACATTGGTAAAGATTCTGCAGACTTTACATCTTCCCCAATAGCCCTCATTAACATTTAGCTGAGAGTCAAACAAATGTCTTCATCTTCAAAGCCCAGACAACATTTTGACATCCTTCTCATCCCACCCCACCCCACATCACAACCTGTCCACATTAAATTACCTTGCCAAAGTGATTATACCGGGCGACAACATCTCTCCGAGCATGGTGGTATGCATTCACACAGTTGGAGCAGTACAAAAGGTCTTGGTTTGCCGCTTTAGTCTGTGTAATGCCCAGGCGGCCAGTCGCATAGGCCTCAATCAAGTCTTGACAAGGCCCGTGGCCTGAACATATCAGTGCACCAACTTGCGGTGTGCACCATCGGCACGTTGCCATCGCTGATAAAAAAATAGCAAAATGCGTACACAGCAATTAGATATTGAAAATAAATATGGCAAAACAAAAGGATTTTGAAGGTTACAATCTACACCTCACAAATAATGAAAGTGTTTTCAAGCACACAAATGCTGCAGCCACAAAACAATGAATCATTACAATAAAAACAAGAAATGCACTCGATAGAACGCATACCTCCAACACGCAATGCCTGATCCAGTAGAACATATCGGGCCAATAATTTTTTGAAATATCATGCTATATATCATTTTTGGCCCCATCTCTCAATGGTGAAGAATCACTTGAAAAATTCTCGACTGTGGATCCAGATTCAGATGTTCACCAAAATCGAATCAAATGGTCCTTTTCACACACCCAACCTGTCCACAAAGTTTCTGTGGAATCCGTCCATAACCTTTTGAGATATTGCGCTATATATCGTTTTTGGCCCTATCTCTCAATGGTGAAGAATCACTATAAAAATTCTCAGATCCAGATCAGGATTCAGATCTTCACCAAAATTTAGTGTTGCCGTCCTTGGCCAGTCATCTACACACACAAAACATTTCAAAACAATTCCTTGAAAACTGTGGCCAAAAATCGTGTGGCAAACAGACAAACAGAAAGATGTGACAGAGCAACATACTTGGCAAAAAAAGAAAACTCAAATTTTTTCACCAACAAAGACAGACAAACAGAATAACGAAATCGACTGACCAATGTACATGAAAAAGCTACGACTTTGCAAGTAAAAACACAAACAAATGGACTAAAATGCAATACCCTCTACTTTGGCGAGGAAAAAAATTATAACATCAGACAAATCTCTCATGATGAAGCAGAGTCGATGTGCCTATCACTTCTCCATCGCTGACAGGTCTGTGGTCTCTCTCTGTCTTCTGCCTCATTTCTGGTCTTGCCCCCCCCTGCCTTCTCTGCGCTGTACCCCCCCTCCCCCAAGTATCTGCAGAACACACGTGGTCGAACAGGAACCCCCTCCAAGTGAAACTGCCTAAAACCAGAACCACTGCTCACCTACACTCATTTATTCCTCTCTTTATCCCACCTTTGGAACCAACTTCCATACTCCCTTCGATGTTATTCTTCCCTTCAGGTCTTCAAGTTCACCACAATCTCAGGTCATCCCCAATCCAAGCCATTAACTTTTCTGCATCTGTTAAACCACCCCCACCCCACCAAAATTTTGCTAATGTTTTATTGTCATCCCCACCCCCCCCCCACTCCCCTTGCATTCTCCCCTAACCCTCAATGTACTGCCAGTCATGACACTTGTCAGTTTGTAAAGATTCACGACACCATTAATGTTCTGAGCGGATGTTTCTGGCGAAGCTCGAAGAAAACGTTCTGGGTGCAGCTCATAACGGATGCAGATGCATTCTGGGAAGCCAAAAGCTTTGGCTCTCTGCAAAGCTTACGGCTGCTGCAAGCTGACATCACTCTGCGAAGCTTGCATCATGTTGTAAAGCTTGTACAGCGTTGCGAGGTTCATATCGAGCCACGAGGCCATCGGTGTGACCAGGCCCATTATACGTTATATCGACATACAAGCACGACTCATTAAGGAGGATTAAAGTGGTCAGTATATCTCTACATGTAGCTATTTATAAGACTTCATGTAGTAAGAAAGATAGGAATGTTTTTTGTACACATTTTCATGTGAACACGTTATGTACATTCGTTCAATTTGCATAACATATTCGATGCCATTTGAGTTCTGTTTCCTGTTCGTTTGATTCACTGTATTCAATTTATAGTGGAACTGTCATGCATTTCTGAAGTATTGTTGTCACAAGACATCATCATCATTCCTTTACAGTTTCATGGAGCTTTTCGGAGCTTTACGAAGCGATTAAATAACTTTCTCGATGCTTCTTTGGGAATGAATAAATGGCTGAAGGCTTCTGTATGAACACTACGCCTTGTGTCTACATCTGCGTACGACATCCAAAGAACCTGCGATACTACGATTATGAAACCCCGAATATGGCAGATTAGCGCTTGCTGCCGTTAAACTCATCTTTAATCCCTTGTTTGTCCGTCTCAATCTACTTTCTCTCTCCTCTCTGCTATTGGCATTCCCCTTTTCTCCTGCTGTTCCCTGTTCTGTTCTGTGTTCCACAAACCTAGACCATGTATAAAAAAGTCAATGACCTTCATTATGCTCCTTCAATTTTAAACCATGGACAGACAGACCTGTTTTTTTTCTGGGGGGGGGGGGAGGTTCCTTCATAAATTTGCCAGAACAATGGTAGAAGCATTTAATTTAAATAAATCTCTGCAAGGTTGGCATTGATGAGTTACAACAATATATATTTGCAAAATAATTAGTGATGTGCATGGCAATAACTACCACAATCAACACCTATTTCCCACCCCTCTCTCCACCAATCACACCAAAACTTCCATCCAATATCAGCTATCCAGTTGATTCGTATTCCAGCAATCAGCCAACATTGATACGCTTTCCAAACAGTACTCCCCTTTTCTACCCTCTCGCCACCCCCCCCCGCCCCACCCTCACCAAAAAAAAACGAAAAAGCTAATAAATAAAAATACTTCAGCATGCAAAAATAATGATTAAAAGAAAATATATATTTAATAAGAATAATTCCTCAAATTCCAAAAACATGGTGAAGCAATGGCAAAATCTTTTTTTTATTATTTAAAGTTTATTTAAATAGTTTTTTTATTATTTCAATTGATTTATTATTTAAATAAATCCTGACAAAAAAATTCCATAAAGAATGCCATTTTCAGACATTCAGAAAACAATTGTAGAAATAGATCAAGTAGTTTTGTAATAACAAAATGCGAAAGAATGATATTTCAATAGCCCCTCATTATATAGAATCCATGTAAAAGTCAAAAGCACTTGTAACATGAACAAACATGAAACTCACGTTTTAGCAACTGTACCAGACATACCACAGCTGTTCTACAAGTGGAGCAGAGCTGAAGTTAAAAAACAAAAATTAAAATAAAACCCAACAAGATCACCACCACGACTCACGACAACCAGCAGAACTTCAACAATTGGTTGAGCTTTCAAATCCATGTGGAAACCTGGCTTATTCACAAAGTCAGCTTTGGGACTCCCTTGGCTTCTCATTAGCAACATTTACACGCAAATTAAGCACAAGGGGTTCAAGGCTTCAGACAAGCATTTCTACTCCACAAATGTGCAAAAGCCTTTTAATTCCACAAAGCATTTCATAATTAACGGGCAAAACCAGAACTCTCTTGGTACTCATCAACTCAACCAGACTGCCTGCCGACATGCTCCAACCTTTGCCCGTGAACTATCAAAGCATGAACTACACATCCACCTCAAGACTGGACACAAACATCAGATAAAGAACCCATAAAGTGCAGGTAACACGAGAGACTTGTCCATAGATATTTTTTTTAAACTATAAACAGCATTTTTTCCATTCAAAAATTACAAACAACTAAATATTGGTTCAATTAATTTGAACCGCTTTATTGTGTTGACAGTTAGTTTGAGAAAATTGCAAAGCCCGTCAGAGGAAAAATGTAAAAGCAAGTTCCTTGTCTGTTTGCTTTCACTTCTAATTTTAAGTGTAAGCCTTCACAAAGGCAAATTCCACAACGAAATAAAAGTTTTTTTTATTCAGACAGTGTTGACCACATACTTCGGCAAAACTAATTACATTATGGGAAAACGAATGAATTACAAAAATTAAAATAAATAAAAAACAACACCACACATTGCTACAATGGGACAGACACCGCCACATTGTTAACAAGAAAAAGAGAAAAAAAATTACAGACCCTCGCCAGGACTTGTTTTGTATTGTGTATTTTGTGTGGCGTTTGTGTACTGGTGTTACGTAATTAACAAGAGACATAATTATAACTGCCACTTTATAAATGCTGGCAGTGATGACCAGGAACAAAGACGTCCCGCTGTGATGCAAGCCTGCTTTGATTGGACACCTAATCCTGACCAATGACATTTTCTATTATTGTTCAATCGAATTTAGAATGGAATAAAAATATATTAAATTCAAATTAAATGGAAGACCAAATAGGTTAAGTCCTGCATTGGAGTAATCAGAAGTAACGCAAACAAGCAAAAAGCAAACATGACGTCATCAAGAGGAACCTGGATAGGATTTGCATTTAGCTGCTACTCCTCTACCTTCAAACCCATCCAGGCACAGCCAAGTGAGTCTCATTCAAAAAATAAAAATAAATAAAATAAAATAAAAACTCGCGTCCATTCAAGTTGAAATTTAAAACCTGTATTCCCCATCACGACGAGATCATAATTGTGAAGTTTCACATTGAATGATTAAGGGGTTCCATAGAAAACATTATTTAATATTTTTCTTCAATCCAATATAGCTGCCAAACCATGTGACCAATCAATTATTCCTCAACAAACTTGTGCAATCATGGTTTGGGGAACATTTGTGTGAAGTTGCCCTTCGATCTGTCCAGCCGTTCTGGAGAAGATTTATATGTGTTTCAGGGCAAATACAATATGGCTGTCAAACCATGTGACCTATGACATCATATGTGTGAACCTTTTGTTCCTCATGGATAGGTGGTCATATGTGTAAAGTTTTGTCTCGATCTGTTCAGCCATTTCAGAGAAAAAGATTTTTAAAGGTTTTTTGTTAAAAATAAAAAAAAATAAAAAAATGGCTGCGAAATCACATACTGATGACATCATCAAAAAAAAATTGTGGCTCAATTTACCCACAGATGATCCTCTAAAATTTTCATATTGATCAGATGTAGCATTCTACATTAGGGTGGTCCTTATTCCTAAACTTCGGATTTTCTAAGCTCCAACCCCCGGGATTCATTGGAATAGTCGAGAAAACTTTCCTGGTGAACTTTTTTTTTCCAATCAGAGAACATTTACCCATCCCTCATCGACCTTGAAGTTTCACCCTGAAAATATATATATATATACATATACATATACACATACATATATGTATATATATATATATATATATATATATATATATATATATATATATATATATATATATATATATATATACACATATATATACATATACATTATATACATATACATATATACATATACATATTGTTGTGGTTGACCAAATTCGCAAACCACCATTCAGGTCCCTTAGGTGAGATATCTCGGTAAGTATATGTGTAGTTAGGCCCAAACCCGTTGTCTAGAGGGAATAAATGTCATTCATGAGGGCTGCGACTCTTCAGGATAGTCGTTTTTCTTTTACTATCTTTATTTTGGACCAGCCGCCATTATTACCACCACCAACCACGTCTCAACAGCCATCACACAACAACCACCAACCACAACGCGGCCATCACAACAACCACCAACCACAACGCCGCTTCACCACAACCGCCACGACCTTTACCGTCACAACTCGCCACCATCGCATCACCGTCATCTCGCGCCACTCGTGGGTACCGATGCTGGACTCGTGCGGGGCGCGCACCGAGCAGCGTGTTCAAAAACATCACGGACTTTCCGCAGAAAAACTGATCAAAATCGACTCACGCCCACTTTTGTTCCGTCCAATCGGTGAGCGAGGGGCGATTTGGCCCCGCCTCCAGGGCGTTGGAGGGCGGTCGCTATATGCAAATTCATGGATCAAAAAGCATTCACGCCCACTTTTCCTCGGGCCAATGGGGAGCCAGGTGAAGGGTCGGAGGCAAAGGGTCAAGGGTGAAAGAGCGAAGCCACGGGGCTTATAAAAACGACTGCGTTCGTCAGTCGAGTTCGGTTCAGTTGGAAGTTGAGTAAGAGTTCAGTTGGAAGTTGAGTGGAGTGTGCGAAGTTCAAGAGAGTCGTCGGTGGAGCTGGAAAGAAGTGGTACTAGTCAGAGTGAAGAGGACGGAGCTGTGGAGAGGTGACGGCGGCGAAGGCGGACGAGGGGGTGCTCGCGTCGGTGCCGGGAGCTGCACACCAGAGAGGCCAGCAACGCGACCGAGGTGGAGGAGGAGACGCTCGCCGCGGGACCCGAGACAGGGTTATATCCTCCTTTCCCCAAGCA
>NC_140961.1:136186927-136194427 GCF_056783735.1 Eptatretus burgeri
GGGTGAACAGTCCAACGAAGCGTCAGAATGGCCTCCCCAGACTTCAGCGATCTTACCCCAAAGTGGGTCCAGCGGCCCACAACGAGAGCGAAGGGATGGATGGTGCGGAGGGGTACACTTCCTAATCTACCCTAACCATTTTACTGTTAAACTACCCCGGGGCTTTCAACAAGCGCCTCGCGCTTAAACTATTGGTTCTATAAACCCAGATTCCCGTCGCCTGTGTTGGTGTCTTCTAAAATTTCGGGCCTCGCCCCCCAATTTTCTCTCCGTGCCCTCATACGGTCTCATGGCTGGGACGCGTGGCTCCCTTGGCAGGCACGACCCTCTGCCGAATCTCCAGCTATGGCACCCCCGGGCACTACACTGCCTCCGAGCCTACCAGCTCCCTAAACACCGGGGAGTGCCCCCCATGGCACCTCCCCTGAAACGCACACGTGGCAGGCTGGCTTCCCAGGCCCCTTTCCGAGGGTCACCCGTGCCCACAACACTGCTCACGTGGCTAATGGCGCCCCGGGCCCCCGCACCAAGCGGGCGCACCCGTGCCCACTACGCTATCCCGGCCCCCCATGGGCCCTTGGCCTACCACGGCCGACTAGCCTGGTGCCGGGGTACCCACTCAGCGATACTCACCTTTCGCAGCCACGCTCCCAGCCCGTCAACAGGGCTCCTGCACCCCTCCAAACGGGTTTCGAGCCTACTTTCCCACCAACAACAAAACGACCTCCATTTTTCAATTTGACTAACCCCCTAACTCACTCTACACTGACCCTGGGGTCCCTTGGGCGGGAGTCATTCCTCCCCCCAATCACTCATTGCACCATGCATTCCACATTCGCTACATACACACAGACCCGCTGGCCTCACTCACTCACCAAGCACATGCTTCCACTTCACTCACCAACTCTTCAACACACACACCACTGAACTCAGCCATCCTTCTAACTACATCCCCTGACTAACTCGTGCTCCCACGTCGTCCCTTACACTATAGCACGTCCCTTTTAACACAACGTAGCTAAACTACGTCCCCTCTACACATCCAAAGTCTGTCACTGTCTCCAAAATAATTTCCCATTTCCATTTCCCAACCGAAATCTCATCTAAATCCCTCTACCTATTCCATTCCACGGACTCCATGAGGACTTACCCCTGCCCCATGAAGTCGGTCTAACTAAGCTAACCCTTCCCCCTAACTAGTGCCATCCTGTGCCCAGGCCAAGGGGATTATCCACCCCTTGCCCGGGAATCCTGTTCACCCGAAAGCGAGGCTTGCTGTTTTTTTTTTTTGTTTGTTTTTTTTTCATCGCGCAGCACCAGCGCGGAAACTCGCAACCTGCGCACCAGCGCGGCAATTCACAGCCGCGCACCTTTAGCGTGACGTCATGGCAGCTGCCCGCGTCCCTCGTCCCTCTTGGACGGTACCATCCGGCAGGGATTCACCCTCCTGCCGGATTCCAACCAGACATGCAGCCACGACGTCACCCGGCGCATAAAAAAAAAACAAGCCTCACGTCTCGAGGGGTTCCCCACGCGAACACATGTGCTTTGCCCGTTGGAGCTTAACACACGATCGCGTGGAGAACCCGTCTGGTCCAAATTCGTTTACCTGCCTAAACTTTGTCCGTCCGCGGGATCGGCAAATCCACCGCGTGCGTTTCCGGACCGGGCTTCACTCCCGCAAGCGAGCACGTGGGGGCCTCGTGCGTTGCACAGCACGGACCTCGCGCTCGCTGCTGGGTGAACCCGGCACGGTGCTCAAAACATCTACAGCCGCTACTCGGCTTTCTTTCCTCTGTCGCCGTCGTCGTCTCCATTCGACACACGCACACCTGCGTGTTACGACGCTAACACTCCATTCCATTACACTCACATTCACACCGGGAGACGCGGCTGCATGCTCCCGCATGCCGACCGACATCTCCCTTACACACAGCGACCTTGCACACGCTGTCTCTCTCATACTCGGCCGTTCACTCACGCATGCCACCTCCCTCGCACACGTGGCTCCTCACTCACAGCCTTCCACTCACTCGTGCCATTTCCCTCACACAAACCATACCACTCACACACGCGGGGGCACTCGCCCGCAGTGTCTCATCCACACACGGCGTGCTGGGAGCACACCCTTCGGCACACTTGCCACCACACCACTCACACACGGGGTCGCTTCCACACACGGGGACGCACTCACACCTTGCACCACACACACCGGGACAACCACACTGGGGATTCGTGTCCCCACAAGGGTCTCCGGGGCCTCTATACCCCCCAAGCTCTCCGTGCACCCGTCCACAGCACACCTCCCCTCGACCTCGCAAAGCACGACCGAACCCACCTGGTCGTGATTCGCCTCAAGGGGGCATACTCCCTCCCCTCGTTCCTGGAGGAGGCCATCCCGCTGCTCGCACTGGGTCTCTACCCAGTCTGCCAGCTCCCCCTCATGGTCCTCCACTACCTCCGTGTGTGTGTGTGTGTACGTCTCTAACCTTGTCATTATCATGCAGTCTCTCCTCTATTTTTTCTGTCTCCCGTGTCTATACATTTTCTCTCCTTGTTCCTTATTTCTGTCTCTTCCTGGTTCCTTTTTCCTTCCCATCTGAGTCGTTCTTTCTCTCTGAGCCCCATTAGCTGTTCGTTCTCCCTCTGGAGCTCCTCAATCTCCGTTGACTCCAATCTCGCTCTCTGTTTTAGTTGTTCAATTTCACACTCATACAGTTGTTGTTTTCTCTCCCATTGTTCCTCCTGCTCTTTGTTTTCCAATCTCATTGTTTCTTTCAATTGGCTCATTTCCTTCCTGTGTTTCATTCGCTGTTCTCTCACTACTCTTCCTCGTTCCCTCTCCTGTCCTTCCTTCTCCAGTTTCATGGTTTGCTTCATTTGGTTAATCTCCTTTTTGTGTTTCATTTGCTGCTGTCTCATTACTCTTCCTTGTTTCCTCTCCTGTCCTTCCTTCTCAAATTTCATGGTTTGCTTCATTTGGTTAATCTCCTTTTTGTGTTTCATTTGCTGCTGTCTCATTACTCTTCCTTGTTTCCTCTCCTGTCCTTCCTTCTCCAGTTTCATGGTTTGCTTCATTTGGTTAATCTCCTTTTTGTGTTTCATTTGCTGCTGTCTCATTACTCTTCCTCGTTTCCTCTCCTGTCTTTCCATATCCAGTTTCATGGTTTGCTTCATTTGGTTCATCTCCATTTTGTGTTTCATTCGCTGCTGTCTCATTACTCTTCCTTGTTTCCTCTCCTGTCTTTCCTTATCCAGTTTCATGGTTTTCTTCATTTGGTTAACCTCAGATTCATGTTCTTTTTGTTTTCTATTCCATTGTTCCTCTCGTTCTTCCCTCTCCAATCTCCATGTGTCCTTCAATATCCTGATTTCTCCTTCCTGCTTCATTCCTTGCTCCTTCAACTTCTCCTCGTATTCCAACCTATTTTTTCCCTTTTGTCGTTCAGCTTCAAATTCATACTCTTTCAGTTTTCTATTCCACCGTCTCTCTTGTTCCTCGTTCTGCAATCTCATAGTTTCCTTTAATTGAAGGATTTATTTCTCCTGTCTATAAGCCTGGTGTTGGCTTAGTGGTTAGGGTGGCGGCTTGGGATCCCAGGGTCCTGAGTTCAAGCCCCGTTGGCTGCTGAATTAACACCAGGGGGTTGACAGCCTGTCATCCTTCCGAGGTCGGCGAAATGAGTACCAGTGTACTGGTCCCGGTGTATGCCCCGGTTAGAATAGGTGTACCATATCCCTGTGTGTCGTAAGAGGCGACCAGGGTTGGCGTCAGGAAGGCCATCCGGCCATAAAACATTGCCTCAAGAAAAAGCCAAACCCCTGCACAGCAGGGAAAAATGGCTGTAAAAACGGTCATTTTTATTTATATATTTCTCCTGTCTCATTCCTTGTTCTTTGTATTTCCTATTCCACTGTCTTCCTTGTTCCTCATTCTGCAATCTTGTTATTTCTTTCAGTTGGCTGACTTCCTTCTCCTGTCTGATTCATTCTTCCATCATTACTCTTTCTTGCATCTCATTCTTTAATCTGGCCTTCGCTTCCAGCTGTTCGATCTGTACAGTGTGGTTCCTTAACGTTTCATTCTCTGTTGTCGTTCTTTCTTCTCTCACCATCCTCAACTCGTTTTGTAATTCCCTCTCTTTGTTTTGGTGTTTCTGTAACTCAGAAGCTTTCTTTTCCAATTCCTTTCTCATCTCCGCACACTCCGACTTTGCTTTGGCTTCTAATTGTTCAATCTGCTCAGTGTGGTTCCTTAATGTTTCATTCTCTGTTCTCTTCCTTTCCTCTTTTAACATCCTCAGTTCGTCTTTTAATCCTCTTTCTTTGTTTTCATGTTTCAGTATCTCAGAAGTTTTTGTTTCCAATTCCTCCCTCAATTTGCATGCTTCTTCACTCATTTCATCTCTTCTTTCCACCGCTTCCCTCCTCAATTCATCCCTTTTTTTACTGTATTCATTTAGTTTTTTCTGCCATTCCTTTCCCATTCTTATCTCCCCTTCCAGGATTTCTCTTTTAAACTGGCTTGCCCTTACCTCTCGCTTCAGTAGTTCCAATTCCCCATCTTGTTTGCGTTTTTCCTTTTCGAGCTTTGTTTTCCTTTCTCCTTCCTCCCTCAATTCTCCCTGCAGTTCTTTGAACTGTTCTGACTTTTCCAGCAATTCCTCTGTCCTTTCCTCCAGCTGTCTCTCTCCTCTTTTGATCTTCCATTCTAGGCTTTCTCTTTCCTGATTGCCTGTTCTTATCTCTTCCTTCAATTGTTCCAACTCCCCATAGTGTTCACATTTTTTCTCTTCCAACTGTATTTCCCTCACACTCCCCTCCAGTTCTTTGAACCGCCTTGCTTCCTCCAATAATTTTTCCATTAATTGTTTTACTTCCAAGTCGTGCTCCTTTTGTTTCTTTTCGAGCTCGGTTTTCCATTCTTCCTCCCATTGTTTCCTTTCCTGGGAGATACCAATCTGCTGTTCCTCTATTCTTTTGTTCAGTTTGCTCTTCGCATATTCCAACTGACGGGTATAAAACACTACCAAATTCTTTTTCCCACATAGTTCGTCGACTCTATTGGCCAAGTCATGTTTTTGCCACCGAATTCGTTCCAGTAAATCGTCCAATCGCTGTGTCCCCCCGTACACGTAATTTTTCTGAAGCTCGTCTGCGTGCCGTTGCGACTCGTCCACTCCACTTTGCACCTCCTCGATATATTCTTCATAACGCTTCACCTTTTCCAAGACATCCCCCAATTGTGCCTGAAGCCTGCCAATGCTCGCATAGTCATCCTGCCACGCCTGCCATGGCACATGCCGTGACCATGTGCCTTGAACCGGTGACTGGGAGCTCACGCCTCGTGCTGTGACATGAATATCAGCCCGCTCCGTGCTGCGCTGAGGTGCGATCGCGCAGCCATTGTGCGACTCCGTATGCCGGCAAAGTTCGTGCTCAAGCCGCTCCCACTGACCACAGTTAGTGGTGGGGTTATAATTATAAAAAGAACCGACCTGGGCCATGGATCCTACATTACTACACATACCTAATACACCCGGCTCCTGCTCGCCTTGAGACGCCATCTTATCTCTCGTAAAGGGTTAATTTGAATCGCTCGTAATTTGGAGGGAATCGGGGGTCGCTCCTCTCACCCCTGGACCGATTCCCGTGAATTTAGCTGGAGACAGGAGAGCCCGTTTTCCCGCTCTCCGACACTAGTGCCGCGAGGAGGGGGATGGGTTTGTGTCCCACGACCTGACACCAGTGTTGCGAATTCGCGCCCGCCGGCGTTCGAGCGGCCACGTAACTCGAATCGCAGCACGTCGCCCACCGGACGGACAATTCTGTCGTGACCCTCTCGGACTAACGCCGGGAACTAGTCACGGGTGGGCCTTTCGGCCTCACCACGATCGTGCCAATCGGCTCCCCGCGTGGGATAGGGTTGTTCGCCAAATTCGACCTACCTAAAGTACCCACACGGAGGGTAGACCGGGCGATCGCACCTCGCCGCAGGTCGACTCCGGACTCTGGCAACTTTAAGCGACCCGTTCCGTACTATCGGGATAACCGAGCGGTGTTATCGTCAACCTCGATGGTTCCGATTAATTATCGGGCGTATTTAGCCCACTACCAACCATTTACGTGAAGTAAGATGGAGATTCAATTAAAGAAAAGACGAAGCGAAACGGGAAAAACAGTTCAACATAATGCACATTTATTCCGCGGCACGCGGAGAGCACACATGTACAATTACAACAATTATGCACCTACAGCAAATGCTACAAAAGAAACACAACAATGGAGATCTACTGCCGACTACGCGAGTACACGGCAACACTTACACACTTTTACTTTACAGACGGCGCCGACAACACATATACTCAAAAGCAAAAGAAAAGGGCCACCCACAAATACAAGGGGGCAGACGGGGCCTGGGGCGCGAGACCGGGTGGAGCCTACCCGTCTTGTGATGAGCCGCAAATGTCGCGGCGGTGCCCCGACTCCGCGCTCCTCCGCGGGTTTCGTTGGCACTGCTTGGAATGGGGTGGGAACGGGGCCCCCTTTCCGCACTATCTCAGCACGGGGGGGGGGGAAGAGGGGGGAATTGTTGATTCTCTGGGGAACGAGGATAGTTGACTTGCTTGGGTCCCGCGACCAGTGACTCCACTGCGACCTCGACCGCGCTCCCGGCTTCCCCTTTCTGCAGCTCCCCGACAGCCTCCGAACCCCGACAGACCGACTCTCCACCAGACCCGTCTTGACTGCTGCTGCCACATTCCGCCGCCGCCACACCTCTCCAACTCGCCCGAGCCCAAAACACTGACTGAATTCGCCCCGCGCTCGGCGCTTTACAGTACGGCAGGAGAACCCATATGCAAATTTCCGGATCAGGATGAGCTCGGGGGCGGAGCCATGCTCGCCCATTGGACGGAGGAAAAGTGGGCGTGAACCTCCCCTGATCCTCGAATTTGCATATATCGATGCTACTCCGACGCGCCTGGAGGCGGGGCCAAATCGCCCCGCGCTTGCTGATAGGACGGATCGGAAGTGGGCATGTATCATTCCTGATCCGACTTTTCCTCGGAAAGGCCGCTTTTTGCACCCGCGGCTCAGCGCGCGTCCTGCACGAGGCCAGGACAGCCTGACGCTCAGCGTTCACAAGTGGTGCGGGAATGGCCGCAGAAGGAGAGGCGAAGGTGGTGGAGGGTCTAAAGTGGCGGTCCCTGGCCACAGTGACGCTTGGAATGGCGGTGATGCGATGTTTGCGAGAGCGAGCTGTGAAGGTAAAGGTTGTGGCTGTTGGCGTTGTTGTTGTTGTTGTAGTGAAGCGGCGTTGCGGTTGGTGGTTGTTGTGTGATGGCGGTTGAGACGTGGTTGGTTCAAAATAAAGATAGAACAGAAAAACGGCTATCTTAAAGGGTCGCAGCCCGAATGAATAACATTTATTCCCTCTAAACAACGGGTTTGGGGCTAACTACACATGTACTTCCAGAGATATCTCACCTACAGGACCTG